>NW_019272644.1:12315-15637 GCF_002738345.1 Cucurbita maxima
GGTGCAAATTGAATATTATCACGCCAAGCCTAACTCATGCAGCTCTTTTGCAGAGAAGGGCTTGGTGGGTTCATTTTTTTGCATTAATTACCCCTTGAGAACCCTATATTGGCGTGGAGGCCCTTTTTTACTCTCTCTCTCTCTCTCTCTCTAGCTATGTGAGAGAGAGACCGACAGAGATTAGAATGTGCTTCACCATAAACGAAGAACACTTTATTCTTAGAACAATCCAAAGAGCCAAACAAAAAAGATGGGAACGTTTGTGCATGAAAATTCTTGGTTGTCACNGTCTGATTCCGATCGCGTAAAGGTGTTTGTTTTTGTCTGATCTCGTCCATTTTTTCACTGTTTCCTTGTCCTTTAACTTGAGAGGATAAAACAGATCAAAAAGGCTCTTAGAGGGGTGAAAGTCGACATAACGCACCGGGGTAATGTAAGGCGTAAGTATCGTATTTCGGGGCTAACGTCACAGCCTACAAGAGAACTAGTGTAAGTTTTTGAATTATTCAAGCAGATACACTTGCATTAGTGTAAGCTTTTACTCTATATGGCTAATCCATGCGTGCTAATGCTCGGTCAGGTTTCCTGTTGACGACAACTCGACCATGAAGTCGGTTGTCGAGTACTTCCAGGAGATGTATGGCTTCACCATCCAACATGCTCATCTGCCTTGCCTCCAAGTAGGAAATCAGAAGAAGGCCAATTATTTACCAATGGAGGTAGCTTAAAATTCTTCCCTCATTGCTATTGTTGTTAGATTGATGCCCACCGGCCTTATTTGAATGCTTTTGTGTCTGCAGGCTTGCAAAATTGTTGGGGGACAAAGGTATACAAAGAGATTGAATGAGAAACAAATAACTGCACTTCTGAAAGTCACATGTCAAAGACCGAGGGATCGAGAAAACGACATTCTGAAGGTAATATGTCCTCTTTGAGTTTTCCCTTTCGGGCTTCCCCTCAAGGTTTTTAAAACGCATCTGCTAAAGAAAAGTTTCCACACCCTTATAAAAAATGCTTCGTTCTCCTCTTCAACCGATGTGTGACCTCACAATCCACACCCCCCTTTGGGCCTCGTCATCGCTGGCACTCGTTTCTTTTTCTAACCGATGTGGGATCTCACAATTCACTCCTCTTTGGGGCCCAGCGTCCTCGTTGGCGCACCACCCTATGTCCACCCCCTTCAGGGCTCAGTGTTCTCGCTGGTACACCACCCAGTGTCTAGCTCTAATACCATTTGTAACAGCCCAAACCCACTGTTAGCAGATATTGTCCTCTTTGGGCATTTTCTTTCGGGCTTTTCCTCAAGATTTTTAAAACACGTATGCTCGGGATCTCACATATGAAGTCCTATTTTTTCCAATATTCCTATGAAAACTGTATGTGAAGTTTGCACTGAGACTATAATCCATTCAAAGGAACAAGATATTCAATGTCCAATTAGGCAGTAGACTTTCTTGACTCTTTATCTGATTGCTGGATAACACAGTTTCTTCTCTTGGCCTTCAAACTTTGATAGACTGTTCAACATAATGCCTATAACAACGATCCTTATGCAAAGGAGTTTGGGATAAATGTTAGTGAAAAGATGACTTCTGTTGAAGCTAGAATTCTTCCTCCTCCATGGGTATGCATTACTTCTTCAAATCGCATGTTATCCACTGCTACGTTAACGAAAAAGTCGTGTTTATGCTGACATCAACTTCTTGATGAACTGATGCAGCTGAAATACCATGATACTGGAAAAGAGAAGGATTGCTTGCCTCAAGTGGGTCAATGGAATATGATGAATAAGGTATATGCCTCTTTTTTTATAAACTTTAGTTCGTTTTTCTTATTTTTCATCGTTTCTATACGAACGTCAACTTAGATTTGAAAAGTTAGAATTTAGTTCCTATGACTTTAAATGTCAGAATTAGGCCCAATGGTTTGATAAAACTCTCGCCATTTTGTGAGGTAGGCGCTATTTACGAGGATTTTATCAATCGGTAGAGACTATGTAACGGTCCAATCCCACCACTAGCAAATATTGTCCTCTTTTGGGCTTTCCCTCAAGGTAGGGAGAGGTTTCCACACCCTTATAAAGAGTGTTTCGTTCTCCCTCCCAACCGACGTGGGATCTCACAATCCACCTCCCTTCGGGGCCCAACCTTCTCGCTGGCACTCATTCCCTTCTCTAATCGATGTGGGATCCCCCCAATCCACCCCTTCAGGGCCTAACGTCCTTGCTAGCACACACCTCGTGTCCACCCCCTTTGAGACTCAGCAGTCCACCCCATTTCAGGGCTCAGCCTCCTCGCTGGCACATCACCCAGTGTCTAGCTCTGATACCATTTATAATGGCTCAAGCCCACCGCTAGCAAATATTGTCCTCTTTAGACTTTCTCTTCTGGGCTTTCTCTCAAGGTTTTAAAACGCGTCTTCTAGGGAGAGATTTCCACACTCTTATAAAGAGTGCTTCGTTCTCCTCCCCAACCGATGTGGGATCTCATAGACTATTTATGAGGTTTTATCAAATATCATATTACCCATGCTTACATTTTTCCTCACGTAATGCAGAAAATGATTAATGGAATGACGGTTAGTCGGTGGGCGTGTATCAACTTCTCTAGGAGCGTGCAGGAGAGCGTTGCTCGTGGATTTTGTTCTGAACTTGCTCAAATGTGTCAAGTTTCTGGAATGGTAACATTTTGGCTGATTCTTTATTGGTTCTTCAAGATTTAGATGTCTCATTTTACTGACCTGCAACATAACATATTGTAGGAATTCAATACAGAACCAGTTATTCCAATATACAATGCTAGGCCAGAACAAGTAGAGAAAGCTTTGAAGCATGTTTATCATGCTTCCATGAACAAGACTAAAGGAAAAGAGTTAGAGCTATTATTAGCTATCTTACCCGACAGTAACGGATCGCTTTACGGTGAGCTCATACAACTCGTAAAATGATCCGAAAACGGAGATGACCCTTCTAAACTGAGATTTTTCTTTGATATCATTCGGATTTGTAGGTGATCTTAAGCGAATCTGTGAGACGGATCTTGGTTTAATATCACAATGCTGTCTTACAAAACATGTGTTCAAGATTAGTAAGCAATATCTTGCTAATGTTTCACTGAAGATCAATGTCAAGGTACAATTTAGCTCCGCAGTTTAGTGATAGCACAAATTTATAAATGTTATCCACTTGATGAGTGTTATTTGCTCTTGTTCTTCTCCTGTTTGATACCTCAGATGGGTGGTAGAAACACTGTTCTTCTAGATGCTATCAGCTGCAGGATACCGCTCGTAAGCGACATACCGACTATAATATTTGGAGCAGACG
>NW_019272645.1:0-9964 GCF_002738345.1 Cucurbita maxima
TTTTAGCACGTACTAAAACCTTCCCTGTTAGGGTTTCCGAAGAAGGGTTCGATTTGAAGAACTCTTTTACTGTTTTATGCACTCCATTTCTTAGAAATAATATTCTAAATCATCAAGCCTTATCATTTCTCACAAAACTTTCGAAAAACGATGACCGTGACTCGGTTTTTTTAGCACGTACTAAAACCTTCCCTATTTGGGTTTCCGAAGAAGGGTTCGATTTGAAGAACTCTTTTACAGTTTTATGCACTTCGTTTCTTAGAAATAATATTTTAAATCATCAATCCTTATCATTCCACACAAAACTTTCGAAAAACGATGACTGTGACTCGGTTTTTTTAGAACGGACTGAAAACTTCCCTATTTGGGATTCCCAAGAAGGGTTCGATTTGAAGAACTCTTTTACTGTTTTATGCACTCCGTTTCTTAGAAATAATATTCTAAATCATCAAGCCTTATCATTCGACACAAAACTTTCGAAAAACGATGACCGTGACTTGGTTTTTTTAGCACGGACTGAAAACTTCCCTATTTGGGATTCCGAAGAAGGGTTCGATTTGAAGAACTCTTTTACTGTTTTATGCACTCCGTTTCTTAGAAATAATATTCTAAATCATCAAGCCTTATCATTCCTCACAAAACTTTCGCAAAACGTGGACCGTTACTCGGTCTTTTTAGCACGTACTAAACCCTTCCCTGTTTGGGTATCCGAAGAAGGGAACGATTTGAAGAACTCTTTTACTGTTTTATGCACTCCGTTTCTTAGAAATAATATTCTAAATCATCAATCCTTATCATTCTACACAAAACTTTCGAANCACTCCGTTTCTTAGAAATAATATTCTAAATCATCAAGCCTTATCATTCCTCACAAAACTTTCGCAAAACGTCGACCATGACTCGGTTTTTTTAGCACGTACTAAAACCTTCCCTATTTGGGATTCCGAAGAAGGGTTCGATTTGAAGAACTCTTTTACTGTTTTATGCACTCCATTTCTTAGAAATAATATTCTAAATCATCAAGCCTTATCATTCCTCACAAAACTTTCGAAAAACGATGACCGTGACTCGGTTTTTTTAGCACGGACTGAAAACTTCCATATTTGGGATTCCGAAGAAGGGTTCGATTTGAAGAACTCTTTTACTGTTTTATACACTCCGTTTCTTAGAAATAATATTCTAAATCATCAAGCCTTATCATTCCTCACAAAACTTTCGCAAAACGTCGACCATGACTCGGTTTTTTTAGCACGTACTAAAACCTTCCCTATTTGGGTTTCCGAGGAAGGGTTCGATTTGAAGACTCTTTTACTGTTTTATGCACTCTGTTTCTTAGAAATAATATTCTAAATCATCAATCCTTATCATTCGACACAATTTTTTCGAAAAACGATGACTGTGACTCGGTTTTTTTAGCACGGACTGAAAACTTCCCTATTTGGGATTCCGTAGAAGGGTTCGATTTGAAGAACTCTTTTACTGTTTTATGCACTCCGTTTCTTAGAAATAATATTCTAAATCATCAAGCCTTATCATTCCTCACAAAACTTTCGCAAAACGTCGNCAAGCCTTATCATTCGACACAAAACTTTCGAAAAACGATGACCGTGACTTGGTTTTTTTAGCACGGATTGAAAACTTCCCTATTTGGGATTCCGAAGAAGGGTTCGATTTGAAGAACTCTTTTACTCTTTTATGCACTCCGTTTCTTAGAAATAATATTCTAAATCATCAAGCCTTATCATTCCTCACAAAACTTTCGCAAAACGTCGACCGTGACTCGGTCTTTTTAGCACGTACTAAAACTTCCCTGTTTGGGTTTCCGAAGAAGGGTTCGATTTGAAGAACTCTTTTACTGTTTTATGCACTCCGTTTCTTAGAAATAATATTCTAAATCATCTAGCCTTATCATTCCTCACAAAACTTTTGTCAAACCTCGATCGTGACTCGGTCTTTTTAGCACGTACTAAAACCTTCCCTGTTTGGGTTTCCGAAGAAGGGAACGATTTGAAGAACTCTTTTACTGTTTTATGCACTCCGTTTCTTAGAAATAATATTCTAAATCATCAAGCCTTATCATTCCTCACAAAACTTTCGCAAAACGTCAACCGTGACTCGGTTTTTTTAGCACGTACTAAAACCTTCCCTGTTTGGGTTTCCGAAGAAAGGTTCGATTTGAAGAACTATTTTACTGTTTTATGCACTCCGTTTCTCAGAAATAATATTCTAAATCATCAAGCCTTATCATTCCTCACAAAACTTTCGTAAAACGTCGACCGTGACATGGTTTTTTTAGCACGTACTAAAACCTTCCCTGTTTGGGTTTCCGAAGAATGGTTCGATTTGAAGACTCTTTTACATTTTTATGCACTCCGTTTCTCAGAAATAATATTCTAAATCATCAAGCCTTACCATTCCTCACAAAGCTTTCCTAAAACGTCGACCGTGACTCGGTCTTTTTAGCACGTACTAAAACCTTCCCTGTTTGGGTTTCCGAAGAAGGGAACGATTTGAAGAACTCTTTTACCGTTTTATGCACTCCGTTTCTTAGAAATAATATCCGAAGAAGGGAACGATTTGAAGAACTCTTTTACCGTTTTATGCACTCCGTTTCTTAGAAATAATATTTTAAATCATCAAGCCTTATCATTCCTCACAAAGCTTTCGTAAAAAGTAGACCATGACTCGGTTTTTTTAGCATGTACAAAAAACTTCCCTGTTTGGGTTTCCGAAGAAGGGAACGATTTGAAGAACTCTTTTACTGTTTTATGCACTCCGTTTCTTAGAAATAATATTCTAAATCATCAAGCCTTATCATTCCTCACAAAACTTTCGCAAAACGTCAACCGTGACTCGGTTTTTTTAGCACGTACTAAAACCTTCCCTGTTTGGGTTTCCGAAGAAGGGTTCGATTTGAAGAACTCTTTTACTGTTTTATGCACTCCGTTTCTCAGAAATAATATTCTATATCATCAAGCCTTATCATTCCACACAAAACTTTCGAAAAACGATGACCGTGACTCGGTTTTTTTAGCACGGACTGAAAACTTCCATATTTGGGATTCCGAAGAAGGGTTCGATTTGAAGAACTCTTTTACTGTTTTATACACTCCGTTTCTTAGAAATAATATTCTAAATCATCAAGCCTTATCATTCCTCACAAAACTTTCGCAAAACGTCAACCGTGACTCGGTTTTTTTAGCACGTACTAAAACCTTCCCTGTTTGCGTTTCCGAAGAAGGGTTCGATTTGAAGAACTCTTTTACTGTTTTATGCACTCCGTTTCTCAGAAATAATATTCTAAATCATCAAGCCTTATCATTCCACACAAAACTTTCGAAAAACGATGACCGTGACTCGGTTTTTTTAGCACGGACTGAAAACTTCCATATTTGGGATTCGAAGAAGGGTTCGATTTGAAGAACTCTTTTACTGTTTTATACACTCCGTTTCTTAGAAATAATATTCTAAATCATCAAGCCTTATCATTCCTCGCAAAACTTTCGCAAAACGTCGACCGTGACTCGGTTTTTTTAGCACGTACTAAAACCTTCCCTGTTTGGGTTTCCGAAGAAGGGTTCGATTTGAAGAACTCTTTTACTGTTTTATGCACTCCGTTTCTTAGAAATAATATTCTAAATCATCAATCCTTATCATTCCACACAAAACTTTCGAAAAACGATGACTGTGACTCGGTTTTTTTAGCACGGACTGAAAACTTCTCTATTTGGGATTCCGAAGAAGGGTTCGATTTGAAGAACTCTTTTACTGTTTTATGCACTCCGTTTCTTAGAAATAATATTCTAAATCATCAAGCCTTATCATTCCTCACAAAACTTTCGCAAAACGTCGACCGTGACTCGGTGTTTTTAGCACGGACTGAAAACTTCCTTGTTTGGGTTTCCGAAGAAGGGTTCGATTTGAAGAACTCTTTTACTGTTTTATGCACTCCGTTTCTTAGAAATAATATTCTAAATCATCAAGCCTTTTCATTCCTCACAAAGCTTTCGTAAAACGTCGACCGTGACTCGGTTTTTTTAGCACGTACAAAAAACTTCCCTGTTTGGGTTTCCGAAGAAGGGTTCGATTTGAAGAACTCTTTTACGGTCTTATGCACTCAGTTTCTTAGAAATAATATTCTAAATCATCAAGCCTTATCATTCCACACAAAACTTTCGAAAAATGATGACCGTGACTCGGTTTTTTTAGCACGGACTGAAAACTTCCTTGTTTGGGTTTCCGACGAAGGGTTCGATTTGAAGAACTCTTTTACGGTCTTATGCACTCAGTTTCTTAGAAATAATATTCTAATTCATCAAGCCTTATCATTCCACACAAAACTTTCGAAAAATGATGACCGTGACTCGGTTTTTTTAGCACGGACTGAAAACTTCCTTGTTTGGGTTTCCGACGAAGGGTTCGATTTGAAGAACTCTTTTACGGTCTTATGCACTCAGTTTCTTAGAAATAATATTCTAATTCATCAAGCCTTATCATTCCACACAAAACTTTCGAAAAATGATGACCGTGACTCGGTTTTTTTAGCACGGACTGAAAACTTCCTTGTTTGGGTTTCCGACGAAGGGTTCGATTTGAAGAACTCTTTTACGGTCTTATGCACTCAGTTTCTTAGAAATAATATTCTAATTCATCAAGCCTTATCATTCCACACAAAACTTTCGAAAAATGATGACCGTGACTCGGTTTTTTTAGCACGGACTGAAAACTTCCTTGTTTGGGTTTCCGACGAAGGGTTCGATTTGAAGAACTCTTTTACGGTCTTATGCACTCAGTTTCTTAGAAATAATATTCTAATTCATCAAGCCTTATCATTCCACACAAAACTTTCGAAAAATGATGACCGTGACTCGGTTTTTTTAGCACGGACTGAAAACTTCCTTGTTTGGGTTTCCGACGAAGGGTTCGATTTGAAGAACTCTTTTACGGTCTTATGCACTCAGTTTCTTAGAAATAATATTCTAATTCATCAAGCCTTATCATTCCACACAAAACTTTCGAAAAATGATGACCGTGACTCGGTTTTTTTAGCACGGACTGAAAACTTCCTTGTTTGGGTTTCCGACGAAGGGTTCGATTTGAAGAACTCTTTTACGGTCTTATGCACTCAGTTTCTTAGAAATAATATTCTAATTCATCAAGCCTTATCATTCCACACAAAACTTTCGAAAAATGATGACCGTGACTCGGTTTTTTTAGCACGGACTGAAAACTTCCTTGTTTGGGTTTCCGACGAAGGGTTCGATTTGAAGAACTCTTTTACGGTCTTATGCACTCAGTTTCTTAGAAATAATATTCTAATTCATCAAGCCTTATCATTCCACACAAAACTTTCGAAAAATGATGACCGTGACTCGGTTTTTTTAGCACGGACTGAAAACTTCCTTGTTTGGGTTTCCGACGAAGGGTTCGATTTGAAGAACTCTTTTACGGTCTTATGCACTCAGTTTCTTAGAAATAATATTCTAATTCATCAAGCCTTATCATTCCACACAAAACTTTCGAAAAATGATGACCGTGACTCGGTTTTTTTAGCACGGACTGAAAACTTCCTTGTTTGGGTTTCCGACGAAGGGTTCGATTTGAAGAACTCTTTTACGGTCTTATGCACTCAGTTTCTTAGAAATAATATTCTAATTCATCAAGCCTTATCATTCCACACAAAACTTTCGAAAAATGATGACCGTGACTCGGTTTTTTTAGCACGGACTGAAAACTTCCTTGTTTGGGTTTCCGACGAAGGGTTCGATTTGAAGAACTCTTTTACGGTCTTATGCACTCAGTTTCTTAGAAATAATATTCTAATTCATCAAGCCTTATCATTCCACACAAAACTTTCGAAAAATGATGACCGTGACTCGGTTTTTTTAGCACGGACTGAAAACTTCCTTGTTTGGGTTTCCGACGAAGGGTTCGATTTGAAGAACTCTTTTACGGTCTTATGCACTCAGTTTCTTAGAAATAATATTCTAATTCATCAAGCCTTATCATTCCACACAAAACTTTCGAAAAATGATGACCGTGACTCGGTTTTTTTAGCACGGACTGAAAACTTCCTTGTTTGGGTTTCCGACGAAGGGTTCGATTTGAAGAACTCTTTTACGGTCTTATGCACTCAGTTTCTTAGAAATAATATTCTAATTCATCAAGCCTTATCATTCCACACAAAACTTTCGAAAAATGATGACCGTGACTCGGTTTTTTTAGCACGGACTGAAAACTTCCTTGTTTGGGTTTCCGACGAAGGGTTCGATTTGAAGAACTCTTTTACGGTCTTATGCACTCAGTTTCTTAGAAATAATATTCTAATTCATCAAGCCTTATCATTCCACACAAAACTTTCGAAAAATGATGACCGTGACTCGGTTTTTTTAGCACGGACTGAAAACTTCCTTGTTTGGGTTTCCGACGAAGGGTTCGATTTGAAGAACTCTTTTACGGTCTTATGCACTCAGTTTCTTAGAAATAATATTCTAATTCATCAAGCCTTATCATTCCACACAAAACTTTCGAAAAATGATGACCGTGACTCGGTTTTTTTAGCACGGACTGAAAACTTCCTTGTTTGGGTTTCCGACGAAGGGTTCGATTTGAAGAACTCTTTTACGGTCTTATGCACTCAGTTTCTTAGAAATAATATTCTAATTCATCAAGCCTTATCATTCCACACAAAACTTTCGAAAAATGATGACCGTGACTCGGTTTTTTTAGCACGGACTGAAAACTTCCTTGTTTGGGTTTCCGACGAAGGGTTCGATTTGAAGAACTCTTTTACGGTCTTATGCACTCAGTTTCTTAGAAATAATATTCTAATTCATCAAGCCTTATCATTCCACACAAAACTTTCGAAAAATGATGACCGTGACTCGGTTTTTTTAGCACGGACTGAAAACTTCCTTGTTTGGGTTTCCGACGAAGGGTTCGATTTGAAGAACTCTTTTACGGTCTTATGCACTCAGTTTCTTAGAAATAATATTCTAATTCATCAAGCCTTATCATTCCACACAAAACTTTCGAAAAATGATGACCGTGACTCGGTTTTTTTAGCACGGACTGAAAACTTCCTTGTTTGGGTTTCCGACGAAGGGTTCGATTTGAAGAACTCTTTTACGGTCTTATGCACTCAGTTTCTTAGAAATAATATTCTAATTCATCAAGCCTTATCATTCCACACAAAACTTTCGAAAAATGATGACCGTGACTCGGTTTTTTTAGCACGGACTGAAAACTTCCTTGTTTGGGTTTCCGACGAAGGGTTCGATTTGAAGAACTCTTTTACGGTCTTATGCACTCAGTTTCTTAGAAATAATATTCTAATTCATCAAGCCTTATCATTCCACACAAAACTTTCGAAAAATGATGACCGTGACTCGGTTTTTTTAGCACGGACTGAAAACTTCCTTGTTTGGGTTTCCGACGAAGGGTTCGATTTGAAGAACTCTTTTACGGTCTTATGCACTCAGTTTCTTAGAAATAATATTCTAATTCATCAAGCCTTATCATTCCACACAAAACTTTCGAAAAATGATGACCGTGACTCGGTTTTTTTAGCACGGACTGAAAACTTCCTTGTTTGGGTTTCCGACGAAGGGTTCGATTTGAAGAACTCTTTTACGGTCTTATGCACTCAGTTTCTTAGAAATAATATTCTAATTCATCAAGCCTTATCATTCCACACAAAACTTTCGAAAAATGATGACCGTGACTCGGTTTTTTTAGCACGGACTGAAAACTTCCTTGTTTGGGTTTCCGACGAAGGGTTCGATTTGAAGAACTCTTTTACGGTCTTATGCACTCAGTTTCTTAGAAATAATATTCTAATTCATCAAGCCTTATCATTCCACACAAAACTTTCGAAAAATGATGACCGTGACTCGGTTTTTTTAGCACGGACTGAAAACTTCCTTGTTTGGGTTTCCGACGAAGGGTTCGATTTGAAGAACTCTTTTACGGTCTTATGCACTCAGTTTCTTAGAAATAATATTCTAATTCATCAAGCCTTATCATTCCACACAAAACTTTCGAAAAATGATGACCGTGACTCGGTTTTTTTAGCACGGACTGAAAACTTCCTTGTTTGGGTTTCCGACGAAGGGTTCGATTTGAAGAACTCTTTTACGGTCTTATGCACTCAGTTTCTTAGAAATAATATTCTAATTCATCAAGCCTTATCATTCCACACAAAACTTTCGAAAAATGATGACCGTGACTCGGTTTTTTTAGCACGGACTGAAAACTTCCTTGTTTGGGTTTCCGACGAAGGGTTCGATTTGAAGAACTCTTTTACGGTCTTATGCACTCAGTTTCTTAGAAATAATATTCTAATTCATCAAGCCTTATCATTCCACACAAAACTTTCGAAAAATGATGACCGTGACTCGGTTTTTTTAGCACGGACTGAAAACTTCCTTGTTTGGGTTTCCGACGAAGGGTTCGATTTGAAGAACTCTTTTACGGTCTTATGCACTCAGTTTCTTAGAAATAATATTCTAATTCATCAAGCCTTATCATTCCACACAAAACTTTCGAAAAATGATGACCGTGACTCGGTTTTTTTAGCACGGACTGAAAACTTCCTTGTTTGGGTTTCCGACGAAGGGTTCGATTTGAAGAACTCTTTTACGGTCTTATGCACTCAGTTTCTTAGAAATAATATTCTAAATCATCAAGCCTTATCATTCCACACAAAACTTTCGAAAAACGATGACCGTGACTCGGTTTTTTTAGCACGGACTGAAAACTTCCATATTTGGGATTCCGAAGAAGGGTTCGATTTGAAGAACTCTTTTACTGTTTTATGCACTCCGTTTCTTAGAAATAATATTTTAAATCATCAATCCTTTTCATTCCACACAAAACTTTCGAAAAATGATGACCGTGACTCGGTTTTTTTAGCACGGACTGAATACTTCTCTATTTGGGATTCCGAAGAAGGGTTCGATTTGAAGAACTCTTTTACTGTTTTATGCACTCCGTTTCTTAGAAATAATATTCTAAATCATCAAGCCTTATCATTCCTCACAAAACTTTCGCAAAACGTCGACCGTGACTCGGTGTTTTTAGCACGGACTGAAAACTTCCTTGTTTGGGTTTCTGAAGAAGGGTTCGATTTGAAGAACTCTTTTACTGTTTTATGCACTCCGTTTCTTAGAAATAATATTCTAAAAAATCAAGCCTTTTCATTCCTCACAAAGCTTTCGTAAAACGTCGACCGTGACTCGGTTTTTTTAGCACGGACTGAAAACTTCCTTGTTTGGGTTTCCGACGAAGGGTTCGATTTGAAGAACTCTTTTACTGTTTTATGCACTCCGTTTCTCAGAAATAATATTCTAAATCATCAAGCCTTATCATTCCTCACAAAACTTTCGCAAAACGTCGACCGTGACTCGGTTTTTTTAGCACGTACTAAAACCTTCCCTCTTTGGGTTTCCGAAGAAGGGTTCGATTTGAAGAAATCTTTTACTGTTTTATGCACTCAGTTTCTTAGAAATAATATTCTAAATCATCAAGCCTTATCATTCCACACAAAACTTTCGAAAAACAATGACTGTGACTCGGTTTTTTTCGCACGGACTTAAAACTTCCCCATTTGGGATTCCGAAGAAGGGTTCGATTTGAAGAACTCTTTTACTGTTTTATGCACTCCGTTTCACAGAAATAATATACTAAATCATCAAGCCTTATCATTCCACACAAAACTTTCGAAAAACGATGACCGTGACTCGGTTTTTTTAGCACGGACTGAAAACTTCCATATTTGGGATTCCGAAGAAGGGTTCGATTTGAAGAACTCTTTTACGGTCTTATGCACTCAGTTTCTTAGAAATAATATTCTTAATCATCAAGCCTTATCATTCCACACAAAACTTTCGAAAAACGATGACTGTGACTCGGTTTTTTTAGCACGGACTTAAAACTTCCCTATTTGGGATTCCGAAGAAGGGTT
>NW_019272645.1:11002-12764 GCF_002738345.1 Cucurbita maxima
ACCGTGACTCGGTTTTTTTAGCACGTACTAAAATCTTCCCTGTTTGGGTTTCCGAAGAAGGGTTCGATTTGAAGAACTCTTCAAATGTTTTATGCACTCCGTTTCTCAGAAATAATATTCTAAATCATCGAGCCTTATCATTCCTCACAAAACTTTCGTAAAACGTCGACCGTGACTCGGTTTTTTTTGCACGTACTAAAACCTTCCCTGTTTGGGTTTTCGAAAGAGGGTTCGATTTGAAGAACTCTTTTACTGTTTTATGCACTCCGTTTCTTAGAAATAATATTCTAAATCATCAAGCCTTATCATTCCTCACAAAGCTTTCGTAAAACGTCGACCGTGACTCGGTCTTTTTAGCACGTACTAAAACCTTCCCTGTTTGGGTTTCCGTAGAAGGGAACGATTTGAAGAACTCTTTTACTGTTTTATACACTCCGTTTCTCAGAAATAATATTCTAAATCATCAAGCCTTATCATTCCACACAAAACTTTCGAAAAACGATGACCGTGACTCGGTTTTTTTAGCACGGACTGAAAACTTCCATATTTGGGATTCCGAAGANAGGGTTCGATTTGAAGATCTCTTTTATTGTTTTATGCACTCTGTTTCTTAGAAATAATATTCTAAATCATCAAGCCTTATCATTCCTCACAAAACTTTCGAAAAACGTCGACCGTGACTCGGTTTTTTTAGCACGGACTGAAAACTTCCCTATTTGGGATTCCGAAGAAGGGTTCGATTTGAAGATCTCTTTTATTGTTTTATGCACTCTGTTTCTTAGAAATAATATTCTAAATCATCAAGCCTTATCATTCCTCACAAAACTTCCGCAAAACGTCGACCGTGACTCGGTCTTTTTAGCACGTACTAAAGCCTTCCCTGTTTGGGTTTCCGAAGAAGGGAAAGATTTGAAGAACTCTTTTACTGTTTTATGCACTCCGTTTCTTAGAAATAATATTCTAAATCATCAAGCCTTATCATTCCTCACAAAACTTTCGCAAAACGATGACCGTGACTCGGGTTTTTTAGCACGTACCAAAACCTTCCCTGTTTGGGTTTCCGAAGAAGGGTTCGATTTGAAGAACTCTTTTACTGTTTTATGCACTCCGTTTCTTAGAAATAATATTCTTAATCATCAAGCCTTATCAGAACTCTTTTACTGTTTTATGCACTCCGTTTCTTAGAAATAATATTCTTAATCATCAAGCCTTATCAATCCACACAAAACTTTCGAAAAACGATGACTGTGACTCGGTTTTTTTTAGCACGGACTGAAAACTTCCCTATTTGGGATTCCGAAGAAGGGTTCGATTTGAAGAACTCTTTTACTGTTTTATGCACTCCGTTTCTTAGAAATAATATTCTAAATCATCAATCCTTATCATTCCACACAAAACTTTCGAAAAACGATGACCGTGACTCGGTTTTTTTAGCACGGACTGAAAACTTCCCTATTTGGGATTCCGAAGAAGGGTTCGATTTGAAGAACTCTTTTACTGTTTCATGCACTCCGTTTCTTCGAAATAATATTCTAAATCATCAAGCCTTATCATTTCTCACAAAACTTTCACAAAACGTCGACCGTGACTCGGTCTTTTTAGCACGTACTAAAACCTTCCCTTTTTGGGTTTCAGAAGAAGGGAACGATTTGAAGAACTCTTTTACTATTTTATGCACTCCGTTTCTTAGAAATAATATTCTAAAAAATCAAGCCTTTTCATTCCTCACAAAGCTTTCGTAAAACGTCGACCGTGACTCGGT
>NW_019272645.1:13056-15605 GCF_002738345.1 Cucurbita maxima
TTTGGGTTTCCGAAGAAGGGTTCGATTTGAAGAACTCTTTTACTGTTTTATGCACTCCGTTTCTTAGAAATAATATTCTAAATCATCAAGCCTTATCGTTCCTCACATAACTTTCGCAAAACGTCGACCGTGACTCGGTTTTTTTAGCACGTACTAAAACCTACCCTATTTGGGTTTCCGAAGAAGGGTTCGATTTGAAGAACTCTTTTACTGTTTTATGCACTTCGTTTCTTAGAAATAATATTCTAAATCATCAATCCTTATCATTCTACACAAAACTTTCGAAAAACGATGACTGTGACTCGGTTTTTTTAGCACGGACTTAAAACTTCCCTATTTGGGATTCCGAAGAAGGGTTCGATTTGAAGAACTCTTTTACTGTTTTATGCACTCCGTTTCTCAGAAATAATATTCTAAATCATCAAGCCTTATCATTCCACACAAAACTTTCGAAAAACGATGACCGTGACTCGGTTTTTTTAGCACGGACTGAAAACTTCCATATTTGGGATTCCGAAGAAGGGTTCGATTTGAAGAACTCTTTTACTATTTTATACACTCCGTTTCTTAGAAATAATATTCTAAATCATCAAGCCTTATCATTCCACACAAAACTTTCGAAAAACGATGACTGTGACTCGGTTTTTTAGCACGGACTTAAAACTTCCCTATCTGGGATTCCGAAGAAGGGTTCGATTTGAAGAACTCTTTTACTGTTTTATACACTCCGTTTCTTAGAAATAATATTCTAAATCATCAATCCTTATCATTCCACACAAAACTTTCGAAAAACGATGACCGTGACTCGGTTTTTTTAGCACGTACTAAAACCTTCCCTGTTTGGGATTCCGATGAAGGGTTCGATTTGAAGAACTCTTTTACTGTTTTATGCACTTCGTTTCTTAGAAATAATATTCTAAATCATCAAGCCTTATCATTCCTCACAAAACTTTCGCAAAACGTCGACCGTGACTCGGTCTTTTTAGCACGTACTAAAGCCTTCCCTGTTTGGGTTTCCGACGAAGGGAAAGATTTGAAGAACTCTTTTACTGTTTTATGCACTCCGTTTCTCAGAAATAATATTCTAAATCATCAAGCCTTATCATTCCTCACAAAACTTTCGCAAAACGTCGACCGTGACTCGGTTTTTTTAGCACGTACCAAAACCTTCCCTCTTTGGGTTTCCGAAGAAGGGTTCGATTTGAAGAACTCTTTTACTGTTTTATGCACTCAGTTTCTTAGAAATAATATTCTAAATCATCAAGCCTTATCATTTCACACAAAACTTTCGAAAAACGATGACTGTGACTAATAATATTCTAAATCATCAAGCCTTATCATTTCACACAAAACTTTCGAAAAACGATGACTGTGACTTGGTTTTTTTCGCACGGACTTAAAACTTCCCTATTTGGGATTCCGAAGAAGGGTTCGATTTGAAGAACTCTTTTACTGTTTTATGCACTCCGTTTCTCAGAAATAATATTCTAAATCATCAATCCTTATCATTCCACACAAAACTTTCGAAAAACGATGACCGTGACTCGGTTTTTTTAGCACTGACTGAAAACTTCCCTATTTGGGATTCCGAAGAAGGGTTCGATTTGAAGAACTCTTTTACTGTTTTATGCACTCCGTTTCTCAGAAATAATATTCTAAATCATCAAGCCTTATCATTCCACACAAAACTTTCGAAAAACGATGACCGTGACTCGGTTTTTTTAGCACGGACTGAAAACATCCATATTTGGGATTCTGAAGAAGGGTTCGATTTGAAGAACTCTTTTACTATTTTATACACTCCGTTTCTTAGAAATAATATTCTAAATCATCAAGCCTTATCATTCCTCACAAAACTTTCGCAAAACGTCGACCGTGACTCGGTTTTTTTAGCACGTACTAAAACCTTCCCTGTTTGGGTTTCCGAAGAAGGGTTCGATTTGAAGAACTCTTTTACTGTTTGATGCACTTCGTTTCTTAGAAATAATATTCTAAATCATCAATCCTTATCATTCTACACAAAACTTTCGAAAAACGATGACCGTGACTCGGTTTTTTTAGCACGGACTGAAAACTTCCCTATTCGGGATTCCGAAGAAGGGTTCGATTTGAAGAACTCTTTTACTGTTTTATGCACTCCGTTTCTTAGAAATAATATTCTAAATCATCAAGCCTTATCATTCCTCACAAAACTTTCGAAAAACGATGACCGTGACTCGGTTTTTTTAGCACGGACTGAAAACTTCCCTATTTGGGATTCCGAAGAAGGGTTCGATTTGAAGAACTCTTTTACTGTTTTATGCACTCCGTTTCTTAGAAATAATATTCTAAATCATCAAGCCTTATCATTCCTCACAAAAATTTTGAAAAACGTCGACCGTGACTCGGTCTTTTTAGCACGTACTAAAACCTTCCCTATTTGGGTTTCCGAAGAAGGGTTCGATTTGAAGAACTCTTTTACTGTTTTATGCACTCCGTTTCTTCGAAATAATATTCTAAATCATCAAGCCTTATCATTCCTCACAAAACTTTCGCAAAACGTCGACCGT
>NW_019272646.1:0-15588 GCF_002738345.1 Cucurbita maxima
TTTACCAATTAAACAAAAAGAGAGAATCTGAGATATTTAAATAAGATTTAATATCTTAATCAAATATATGTCGGAATTAATTGGGATTATCATTTGAATTAATATTAAATATTAATTAAAAGTTTAATTAATCATTTAATATTACTTTAATTTGAAATTAATAATTCAAATTGATTGTTGAATCAAAATGAAGAAAGTCAACATGTTGACTTCATTTAATGGAAAAATCCATGTTAGTGAAATTTTGAGGTGTCAAAATTTGGTTTAACCAAACTTGCATGATTGCCAAATAAACTCCACAAATTTGAGTGGAATTTTGAGTGTCAAAATTTGGTTAACTCAAGCATGCATGTTTCCCACATAATCCCAAACATTTGAGTGGAATTTTTAGTGTCAAAATTTGGTGATCTCAAATTTGCATGAACATGCAAACATGACTATATAAATAGAGTGATCATAATACATGAAAGGTCTTCTTGTTGGTGAAAAACCTTGAGAATAACCTCTCACAAACACTCTCTTCATATATACAAAATCCCTCCCAAGTTTAAGTCATTCACCAGATTCCACAATCCTGTTCTAAGGCCAGAGGATAGTGGAGAAGACACTAGTGGTGGTTCGAAACCGGTTCGTGAGGAAAAATGAATTTGAACTAGAAAAGGTTAGTATTCAAACTCATTAAGTTTTAATACATATGAACATGCTAGTTATTCACTATAATTGTTTTAAAAGAGCCTAAGATCCAAATTGCTTCCGCATGTGTTATATTAACACCTTCAATTGGTATCAGAGAAGTTTTAGGCACTTTATTTACATTAATTTGATTATGGTGGGTACCATTTCATGAATGAAATTTTGTGGTTGCTAAAGTGGATTGTTTTGGATTTGGCATTTTTTTATTCTTCCATTTGATACAATTATTGTAATAAGCCTAATGTGTATGGGTTTTAATGAATGAAGAAAGATCTGTAATTTTTATGGAGTCATTAGAGTCCATTTTAGGTTGTAATTGATCGAAAATGGAAGAGATAACAATCTTAACCGAAGAAGAAGATGGAATTTGTAGTTCGGGTATTTTTTCTGCCTTTGGAATCCGGTTCAACATTTTTAAGGGTTGGTTCGCCCAGTTAGTGATCCTCGGGAGCGGTTCAAGTTATTTTTAATTATTAATGCAATAATTTAGTTAATTATTTGTTTTAAAATGCCAAAATCAATCCACTTTAGCGTGTTTAATTAACCATGCATTATGAATGTATGTTTTAATTAAATAGAAAATGTATATGCATAAAGTATGTCATATAGATTTAAAATCCCACCATAGGCTAACCATGTTTCATGCATTCCAAGTATGTTATAAGTGTTATAATGTATAGTATACATGTTTAGAGTTCCATGAGTGATAGATATAAATTGTTATATTATTGCATGGAATGGATGATTATGTAATTGTTATATAAAGCATGCTAGATGCATGTTATAGGTTATTTTCAACGTCATAAAATGAGATAGACGTTAAAATCTATAATAAAGATAAGTGCATGCTCATTTAGGGTTAAGAACCGAGCACGATCAATTTTAATAGTTAAAATAGGTCGATGTCTTACAAAATTGCGGTTACGAGAAAGCTCAAATGGCACGATCTTGTCTAAGGCTGGAGGTACTTAAGTTGACGGTTTACAGAACACCTACTACCTGGAGATCGGACCAGTACTTAAGCTTAGTTAGCCCAGTTTTATGAGCATGCTTAAGTGATATAAGTTTTAGAAAAATCACCTAGACTTAAGTTATATTTAATTAGCCAGCATATACCTAAGTAATAAGTATACCCAACCGTCTAAAATACTTAGTTGGAGGAAAAAGATATATGAGATGCATCGTTTTCCTTTTACGCTCTCTGGAAAATTCACACCGTGAGATTCATGCTCAGTCTTGCGTCGCCCTGGGATCGTCCTCCATTTCGAAGGTATTTGTATGAGTCAATAACAAGGTGAATAGAGAAAGTATTTTATAGTTAGTGGGAGAAGGAAGTATATCAACACCTCCTATGGTCTCCACCACTAGGTTGCACCGTGAGATTCCCATGTTCCACCTGCATGTTGCCCTAGAGAAACTACCCATTCGGAGGGTCGTAACATGGGAGTCGAAACAACACAAACTTCAGAAATGGATAGGATTTCTTAGGTTCGTTCCCAACTTTGGCTTTTTCATTCGATAGCAATGTTGGGACCAATCTCTGAGGTCTGAAAATGGCGGGTCACACTTACGAAGAATTACTAAGAGTTAGTATATTCTTGACCAAAATAGCGATAACTAAAAACACTATAGGAGTTATTCTGGGATTAGTGTTTAAAGTCAAGAATTTCTTGGTTTAGTGAATGAGTGATTGACTGCCCCTCGTAGCAGTTGCTCTAACTCACTAAAGTATCGTTGCAAATTAATAATTTTTTGATACATTATTACATTTGCTAAAACTGATTGGATTAAATAGGATTAAGTCAAATCACTAATAGAATTTTCTTTGTATCACACAACATGACAAACTCCATAGTTCAATTACTCGCTTATGAGAAATTAAACGGCGAGAATTACGCAACTTGGAAATCAAACCTAAACACAATACTGGTAATTGATGATTTAAGGTTTTTTTTAACTGAGGAATATCCTCCAAACCCCAACTCAAATGCAAACCGAACAGTTCGGGATGTGTATGGCAGATGGATAAAGGCAAATGACAAAGCCCGAGTGTACATTCTAGCCAGCATATCTGATGTTTTGGCTAAGAAACACGATGTTATGGGTACTGCTAAAGAGATTATGGAATCTCAAAAAGAGATGTTTGGACAACCGTCCTTCTCCCTTAGACATGAAGCCATAAAATACATTTACAACTGTCGTAATGAAAGAAGGGACCTCAGTTAGAGAACATGTCCTGGACATGATTGTCCATTTCAATGAGGCAGAAGAAAATAAAGTTGTCATTGATGAGAAGAGTCAAGTTAGTTTTATAATGATGTCTCTTCCGAAGAGCTTCTTCCAGTTCCCCACAAATGTTGTAATGAACAAAATAGAATATAACTTGACTGCTCTTCTCAATGAGCTACAGACTTATCAATCCCTCTTAACAAACAAGGGACAAACAGGAGAAGCAAATGTTGCTATCTCCAAGAAATTACTACGAGGATCGTCCTCCAAAAATAAGTCTAGACCTTCAACTTCTAAAAGTGTTTTGATGAAGAAGGGTAAAGGAAAAAATAAGATTCCTACTAACCGCAAACACAAGGTTCAAAAAGCAGCTACAGAAAAGTGTTTTCATTGCAACGAAAACGAGCACTGGAAGAGAAACTGCCCAAAATACCTTGCTGAGAAGAAAGCCGAAAAGACACAACAAGGTAAATATGATTTACTAGTTGTAGAAATATGTTTAATAGAGTATGACAACTCAACTTGGATACTAGATTCAGGGGCGACTAATCATATTTGTTCTTTTTACCAGGAAACTATCTCCTAGAGAATGCTTGCAGACGGTGATATAACACTCAGGGTTGGAACAGGAGAGGTTGTCTCAACAAGATCAGTAGGAAATTTAAAGTTGTTTTTTGGAGATAGATTGGTTATATTAGATAATGTATTTTTTGTTCCTGAAATGAAAACAAATCTATTATCTATCTCTTGTTTATTAGAACAGTTGTATTAAGTATCTTTTGAAATCAATGAAGTGTTCATTTACAAAAGAGGTATTCATATTTGTTCTGCAAAACTAGAAAACAACTTATATATGTTAAAACCGAGCAAAACAAAAGCCATTTTAAAGACCGAGATGTTTAAAATAGCTGAAACTCAAAATAAACGACAAAAGATTTCTCCTAATATCTATCTTTGGCACTTAAGAGTAGGTCACATTAATCTCAATAGGATTGAGAGATTGGTTAAAAGAGAACTTCTAAATGAGTTAGAAGACAACTCTTTACCTCCATGTGAGTCTTGTCTTGAGGGTAAAATGACTAAATGATCGTTTTTCGAAAAAGGTTATAGAGCCAAAGAAACCTTAAAACTCATGCATATAGATCTCTATGGTCCAATGAATGTCAAAGCACGAGGAGGGTATGAATATTTCATCAGTTTTATTGATGATTATTCAAGGTATGACTATCTTTACCTAATGCGTCACAAGTTCGAAGCTTTTGAAAAATTCATTGAACAGGATCACGAGTAAAGGGTTTGCAAGCTTGAAAGATCCATTTATGGGTTGAAGCAAGCATCTTGATCTTTGAATATAAAGTTTGATACTGCGATCAAATCTTATGGTTTTAAATAGAATGTTGACGAACCTTTGTTTATAAAAGGATAGTCAACTCTACAGTAGCTTTCCTGGTGTTGTATGTTGACGATATCTTACTCATTGGAAATGATGTGGGATTTCTGACTGACATTAAGCATTGGCTAGCGACACAATTCCAAATGAAAGATTTGGGAGAGGATCAGTTTGTTCTTGGAATCCAAATTGTTCGGAATCGCAAAAACAAATCACTAGCATTGTCTCAGGCATCGTAAATCGACAAAATGTTGATTCGATATAAGACACATTCCCTATGCATTAGCGGTCGGTAGTCTGATGTATGCCATGCTGTGTACCCGACCCGACATATGCTATGCTGTGGAAATTGTCAGCAGATATCAGTCCAATCTGGGATGTGCTCATTGGACTGCCGTTAAGAATATCCTCAAGTATCTTAGGAGAACGAGGGACTATATGCTAATGTACGATGCTAAGGATCTGATCCTTACAGGGTACAGTGACTCAGATTTTCAAATCGATGTAGATTCGAAGAAATCGACATAAAGATCTGTCTTCACTCTAAACGGAGGAGCAATAATATGGAGAAGCATAAAGCAAGGTTGCATTGCTGATTCCACCATGGAGGTTGAGTATGTTGCTGCCTGTGAAGCAGCGAAAGAATCTGTATGGCTTAGGAAGTTATTATCTGATTTGGAAGTCGTTCCAAATATGCATCTTCCCGTCACTCTCTATTATGATAACAGTGGAGAAATTGCAAATTCAAAAGAACCAAGAAGCCATAAGCGAGGAAAACATATTGAGCGCAAATATCATCTCATAAGGGAGATTGTGCAATGAGAAAATGTGATCATCACACAGATAGCTTCAAAGCACAACATTGTTGATTCATTTACAAAGCCCACCACGGCTAAAGTGTTTGAAGGGCACGTAGTGAGTCTAGGACTACGAGTTATGTAATCTAGGGCAAGTGGGAGAAAAGGCATGAGTATGTGATGACCAAGTTAATTGTATTTATGTCTTTCTCTCTACTCAACGTTATAAAATTCCACTAGAGTGTTGGTCCAAGTGGGAGTTTGTTGGGTTTTATGTGCTAAAACTCATAGTTTGTAAACAAAAACATATTCTATTTTCAATAAAGTTATTATTGTTGTTTATTCAATAAAGATTGTTATTGAATAAAGTGAACTTTACGATCATTAATCTAAATCCAATAAACTAAGAACACTCTGGCTATAGTATGATTACTTGAACTATATGTAGAGACATAAGAGTTGATAAAGTTCAAGTATATAGTCAAAATGATCTATAGTATAAGGATAAGGCTGAGTACCGTATTCTGGGGACACTATGGATGCGACCCACTTTTGTATATGATATAAACAATGTGATCACTAGAATTGTACATGTGGAGACATGAGAGTAGGGGCATCCTATGCAATGAGTATTGCATAAGATCGGACCATGAAGAAAATCACTCTCACTTTATAATGTCGTTTACTATTGAGACTGATTTTCTTTTCATTCGATGACCTAGGTAACTCGATCTTAATCCTGAGCTTACCATGAACTCCTGTTTATTCGGAATTATCCTTAGATTTGCATGGGTGAAAGTGGCTCAAGTTCGCCGATTCAATGGGCCTCCCATATAGGAGTAAGACTGGGTAAATGGCTAGGGACGTGGGGTGCAAGATTGAATTCACTCCTACCCACTTTTAGGGTTAGAAGATAGGTAGTTCCCTTAAGTACTGACTCCTGGTCTTGAACAAGGGGCCCCACCCTCTCATTGACTTGAGAGGGATCCGGTTTAGTGGTTGGACAACAAACCAATTGTTCATTAGAGGATCAATGAGACATAAGAAACAAGAAGTAACTGGAGGGGTAAAATGGTAAATTGACTCAGCTCTTGTGAGGGGAGTGCAACTACTAGGCTATAGTGAAATGTCTTAGTAGTTAACGAATGTTGGGTAATAAGGTTAATGAGTTTAACCAGTTAATCTTGGATCGTTAGAGCCCATGATCTATAGATCCATTAGGTCCCTCTACTAGCTCATATCGGACTAAACCATAGGACAGTGTGACGAGTGAGTTCGAAGTGTTGAAATTCAAATTAGGGAGAATGTGCTACATATATACGATATATTTAACCGCTTTTTTATTTATTTACGAATTAAACAAAAAGAGAGAATCTGAGATATTTAAATAAGATTTAAATATCTTAATCAAATATGTGTTAAAATTATTTGGGATTGACATTTGAATTAATATTAAATATTCATTAAATAGTTTAATCATTCAAATTTAATATTACTTTGGGATTGGAAAAATCCATGTTAGTGGAATTTTGAGGTGTCAAAATTTGGTTTAACAAAACTTACATGCTTGCCAAATAAACTCCACAAATTTGAGTGGAATTTTGAGTGTCAAAATTTGGTTAACTCAAGCATGCATGCTTGCCACAAAATCCCAAACATTTGAGTGGAATTTTGAGTATCAAAATTTGGTGATCTCAAATTTGCATGAACATGCAAACATGACTCTATAAATAGAGTGATCATAATACATGAAAGGTCTTCTTGTTGGTGAAAAACCATGAGAAAAACCTCTCACAAACACTCTCTTCATATATACAAAATCCCTCCCAAGTTTAAGTCACTCACCTAATTTCACAATCCCGTTCTAAGGCTGGAGGATAGTGGAGAAGACACTAGTGGTGGTTCGAAACGTATTCGTAAGGAAAAAGAAATTTGAACTACAAAAAGTTAGTATTCAAACTCATTAAGTTTTAATACTTATGAAGATGCTAGTTATTTACTATAATTGATGTTCTAAAAGTGCCTAAGATCCAAATTGCTTCCGCATGTGTTATATTAATACCTTCAAACAAGACTTAGTAAGTCCAATTGAAGAAAATTATTTTCGTTTAAAATTTGGGAGTAAGGATCAAAGTCTTACTTACAATCCATTTTCGTCAAAATTGAGCCTTTCTTTAGCTTTAGAAGATTAAGTTGAGGGCTTTTAATGAAGAAATTGGGAGTTAATACGTCATAGATAAGGTTACCTAAGGAAACAAAATTCAGCTTTTTTTAATAAGGATCAAATTCATTTTTGTATCGAAAGACCATAGATCTTCATAAAATTTGTGTCTTATAAATTTCTAAAATTGAAAAAATAGATAATATTTTTATACACTTTCAACTTTATATCATCTCTAAACAATGTCAAGTTAATTACTTTATATATATCTAATAGAGTTTCAACACATTAAAATCAATTAGGTAAAGTTGAGTTTTATATTACATAAATACTTTACTTTTAAGTAGAGAAATATAGAAAAGGTCCCACCGAGATTTGAACTCGGGTTACTGGATTCAGAGTCCAATGTCCTAACCACTAGACCATGGGACCACAAATTTTTCAAGATTTGTTCGTCATAAATCTATGAACTTTAAAAAGAATAATAGTATCTTATTTGTTTCTTATAGATCTCTAAATTTTGAAAATGATTTGTGTCTTTGTTTTTAGTTTTGTATTTGATAGGGTTTCAGCCCAATAAAATCAATTAATTTATTAAAACATTTGTACAATTATTCAACCATTCTTCTTCACTCATTTTCATCCACTTTAATAAAGTTCACAAAAAGGTTATTTTGAAATAAATTTAACTTTAGAAAAAGATACTTATTTAATAAGTTTTTCCCCATCCATATTTTTTAACCGTTTATTTGAATATTCTAGGTGACATTATGGAAGTAAAAAAATCAAATTATTTGTGTTTACCCTATTTTTATAAAAAGAAGACAATAATGAAATCCATGTGCTACTTATTAATATATCAATGACTATTTAGATCCAAACAGTTACTTAGTGGGGTCGTTCTCAATTTGTTAATACAATCTCTAATAAATACAAAGTTAATAGTGAGAAAAGAAAAAACAACGAAAGTTATTCTCCAATGTGAGTTAGGTTGAGAATCTCAACTCGCATTCTAAGGACATGTAAATAAAATATAGATTTTCAAGACGTAGATTATTAAAAATGGTCATACTAGACCTTTTCTTTAAGGTTGAAATAGCTACCATTTAATTAGGATGTACATTTGTAAGAATGTGAGGACAACTAAATTAATTTATTAGTGGGAGTTTGAATTTCTTATTTTTTGAGGTGGCTAATTTTATCCTTCCTAAATTTGTTAGTTTGTAAGCCTATAAAAGTCAACCAAGTTGATTTGTTTGATAACACAATTGATTTCAGAGTTTTAGTTTGTGTGTATACAACATTTGGTATTAGAGCTACAATGCAAGACCTAATTCAAGAATTGTTTTTGATCCAATCTGTAGGAATCAATAGAAAAGACAAATCCCTTATGATACACCAGATTCGGCTCGGTTATTGATAGAGTGAATAGATCTGCCATTTTTTGAAATCTCTCTTTTGATTCAAAATCGTGGTGTAACGTGTATCCCCTCCTGTTCCGGTCATGGAATAGATGAAATAAATAAATAATTGGATTTTTGTTCAAGAATGAAATCTTATTGGAACTGTCCATATCCAGTTCATCCTTCGGAACCATATCACATCCCGGATCTGATGAAATAGGATGAATTGAGACGGTATTTTGTAAATACGTAATTATCTTGAATATATTAACTATTTCTTTATTTTCCGATCGCCTGGAAGGGAATTGTGAGAAGAAGAAACTGCAGCCTTTTTTCTTGAATAGTGAGTTGAAAGAGATTCAAAATATGGCAGCTGAAACCAATTTCGTTCTACCAACAATTCCTAAGTTTGATGGCCACTATGATCATTGGTCTATGTTTATGGAAACTTTCTTCGTTGAAAGGAATATTGGTCTTTCGTGGAGACCGGAATCCCTGTCGTAGACAAAGGAGAAGAGATTATCGAAGCACAACAAACACAATTGCATACCCTGAGTTGAAAGACTTGAAAGTCAAGAATTATTTTGTTCTAAGCCATTGATCGAACTACTATGGGAACGATCTTAATAGAGATGCTACAAAACAAATTTGGAACTCTATGAAGTAGAAGTATCAAGGTTCCACAAGAGTCAAAAGAGCACAACTCTAAGCTCTTACGAAAAAGTTTGAAGTCATACAGATGAAAGAAGGTGAGAGTGTTTGTGCATATTTTGCTTGAAGTCTCACCATTGTAAACAAGATGAAAATTCATAGTGAAACATGAAACAAATAGTGATTATTGAAAAAATCTTAAGATCAATCACCTCAAGATTTGACTATGTTATATGTTTTATTGAAGAGTCTAATAACTTAGACACTTTAACAATCGATGAATGAGTAAGTGATGAACAAGAACTAAAGGTGACATACGATTATAGATTCGATGGAAGAGGATGTGATCGAGCTCGCGAAGCTTTTCAAGGAAGAGGTAGAGGAAGAGGAAGATGTAGACATTCATTCAACAAAAGTACAGTTGAGTGTTATAAATGTCATCAGTTATAACACTTTAGATATGAGTGTCTTCAATTGGAAAAAGAAGCCAATTATAATGAACTTGGGGATGAAGAGAAATGTTGCTGATATCCTATGTTGAGCTCAATCAATTTAGGAGGGAAGATGTTTGGTTCCTTGATTCGAGGTGTAGCAATCATATGTGTTCAAACAAGGAATGGTTCTCAGATTTTGACAAGGAGTTCCGACAATCTGTGAAGCTTGAAATAATTTCAAGATGGCAGTGTTAGGAAAAGATAACATTAGATTGCAAGTTGTTGGCGTTAAGGTAATCACTTATGGTTTTTATATACCCAAGTTTAAAAACAATCTATTAAGTCTTGGATAATTGCAACAAAGAGGGGTATCTATTTTGATACAGCATGGAGATGCAAAATCTATCTTCTTAATAAGGGACTTATTCTGCAAACAACAATGTCTGCAAATAAAATGTTCATATTACTTGCGAGACTCATGCGGCAAACCGCCACTTGCTTCCAAACAATTATAGAAGACAACATTCATATTTGGCACCGCAGATATGGGCATCTATGTTTCAAAGGTTTGAGAACATTGCAACATAAACAAATGGTTAGAGAGTTACCCCAGTTGAAAACATCGTCTAAAATATGCATTGATTGCATGGTGGGAAAGCAACATAGGGATGCATTTCCAAAGAGAAGTTTATGGAGAACAAGACAAAGGCTGTAACTGGTACATGCAGATGTCTGTGAATCCATCAAAACTATTTCCAACAGTAATAAGAGGTATTTTATAAGTTTTATTGATGATTACCGTCGCAATGTGTGAATATAGTTTCTGGCTGAAAAAAATCTTGTTGATAAAGAGATTGGAGATTTTGTTCGTTGTCTACCCTTAGATAGGGATGGAGAGTACACCTCTCACGAGTTCAATAGTTTTTGCAAAATTAATGGTATCAGTAGAAAACTGCAGCTACACTCACCAATAAAATAGTATAGCAAGTCTAGCAGAGTGCAAGAATAGAACAATCATGAATATGATTAGAAGTATATAATCAGAGAAAAAGTTCCAAAGAATTTGTGGCCAGAAGCAGTAAACTGGACATTGCACGTGCTCAATAGAAGTCTACAGTGGTAGTGAAAAATATGACTTCAGAGGAGGCTTGGAGTGGCACAAAACCTAATACTAATTATTTTTGAGTTTTTTGATACATTGACCGTGTTCATGTATCAGACGATGAGAAAAAGAAGTTAGATGATAAAAAAATTTCAGTGTGTGCTACTAGGGATGAGTGAAGAGTCTCAAACATATAGACTCTATGATCTAGTGTCCAAGAAGATAATTGCAAGCAGAGAGGTGATTTTTGAAGAAAACACATGTTGGAATTGGGGTAAAAATAACGAAGAAGTTAGACTTGATACCCACGAATCGAAAGATAGTAATATAGAAGGAAGCGAACATGATCAAAGTGAGGAAGAATCTGAAGAGGAGGTGATAGTAGACGAAGAAGAAGGGGAAGCTAATATATCTTCCAATGAGTCATCTAAATCAAATTTTTCAACATCTGAAGAAAGCACACCCGAAGTGAGGAATAAAAGAGCATCATTATGGATGGAGATTATGTGAGTAAGGGAGAATTTTCTGAAGAAGCTGAGCCCGACAATTTAGTTCTATTAACCTCAACTACAGATTCGACTACCTTTGAAGAAGCTGTTCAAAGTTCAAAATGGTGAGTTACAATGGACTTGGAGATAGAAGCCATCGAACGAAATGAGACTTGGGAGTTGACAGATTTTCCTAGAGGAATGAAGAAGATTGGAGTAAAGTGGGTTTTCAAAATCAAACTCAACGAAAATGGGGAAGTTGACAGTATAAGGCTACGTTTGTAGCAAAAAGTTATGCACGACAACATGGTATAGACTATTCCAAGGCATGTGCACTGTGGCTAGGTGGGATAGTATTCGAATGATAATTGCTTTAGCAGCCCGGAATAGTGGGAACGCGTATCAGCTTGACGTGAAAAGGGCTTTCTTTTAAGGAGAGTTAAAAGAAGCCAACTTTCGAGCAACCACAAGGTTATGAGAAAAAATGTCAAGAATACAAGGTATACAAATTGATGAAGACATTATATGGTCTTAAAAAAGCCCTACGTGCATGATTTAGTCGACTTTAAGAACACTTTATCGAAGAAGGATTTGAGAGGTGCAACTGTGACCTTACTTTATTCATACAAACAGGAGATAGAGGTAAAATTTTGATTGTTAGACTATATGTTGACGATCTAGTTTTTACTAGTAATGATGAGAGCATGTTTGTTAAGTTCAAGAATTTTATGAAACTTCAATTTGAAATGACAGATTTGGGAAAAAATGAAATATTTTCTAGGGGTAGAGATTTTACAAAATTTCGAAGACATTTATATTAGTTAGAGAAAGTATGCAAAAGAAGTTTTGGACTAATAGTTTGAAAAACCATGTTGTTCCTGTGGTTAGACTCATACCGGATGAATTTAATGTATCTAATTGCAACAAGGTTGGATTTATTGTATGCAGTGTCTCTCATTTGTAAATTCGTGGCCAAGAAGATAATTGCAAATAGAGAGTTGATTTTTGAAGAAAACAAATGTTGGAATTGGGGTAAAAATAACGAAGAAGTTAGACTCGATACCCACGAATGGAAAGATAGTAATATAGAAGGAAGAGAACATGATCAAAGTTGGGAAGAATCTGAAGAGGCGATTATAGTAGAAGAAGAAGAAGAAGAAGCTAATATATCTTCCAATGAGCCATCTAAATCAAATTTTTCAACATCTGAAGAAAGCACACCCGAAGTGAGGAATAGAAGAGCACCATTATGGATGGAGATTATGTGAGCAAGGGAGAATTTTCTGAAGAAGCTGAGCACAACAATTTAGTTCTATTATCCTCAACTACAGATTCGACTACCTTTGAAGAAGCTGTTCAAAGTTCAAAATGGTGAGCTACAATGGACTTGGAGATAGAAGCCATCGAACGAAATGAGACTTGGGAGTTGACAGATTTTCCTAGAGGAATGAAGAAGATTGGAGTAAAGTGGGTTTTCAAAATCAAACTCAACGAAAATGGGAAAGTTGACAGTATAAGGCTACGTTTGTAGCAAAAAGTTATGCACGACAACATGGTATAGACTATTCCAAGGCATTTGTACCTGTGGCTAGGTGGGATAGTATTCGAATGATAATTGCTTTAGCAGCTCGGAATAGTGGGAACGCGTATCAGCTTGTTAAAGATTGTTATACTAGACCTTTTCTCTAGGGTTGAAATGGCTACCATTTCTTTAGGATGATCATTCCTCTAATAATGTTAGGACCATTATGAATTTATGGTGTCCACTTCTCTAGGAATGTGAAATGTTACGAGTTTATTAGAATCTTAGAGCACTAAATTAATTAGTTTGTAAGTTGATAATAACATATTTTGCACATATGTTATTACATAATGGAATGTAAGTTTTAGTTGAAGTTATTACATAATGTAAGTTTTAGTTTGATAGTTTCAGTTTAGTCACACATCTTGAACACAAAATTAGAACTATTGATGCTTATGGGCCATGTTGGATTACTTTTATGTTGTATGAATGACAAGTGTCTTGTAGCCCTTGTTAATATGTGTTGTTCTATGTGACACTTTATATTATGATGTGAATATACTTTACTGTGAATCTACGTTATGATATGAATGATATATAATGCATAAACCTCTATATATTACACCATGCATATTATGTTAACATGTTCACACTATGCCTATGAGACATTGACAAGCCATGTAGATTAACCATAAAAGATATGTTCCGTATACGTATGCATGTCTCGTAGGAACACTATGTCATAAAAAGAATGGATGTATGATTTGCATCATAATTATATATCATAATTCAAAACTGTGAGACCTCATGCATTTTGCATGTCACATGTATCGAGATACTTAGTTGTTATGATTAGTACACATGTGTACACTTCCTTATTTTGTACACGATGATATTATGCATGCTCATTTCCCTTTGTGGCTTCCGACAATGTGGGTGTACACTAACCTACCGTCAGACCCATTGGTATGTATATGAGCTCACGTAGTGGGTCCATGTATGTATATGTGGTGTGAATAGAGAAGTACTACACATCAAACTTTACTCGAACTTGAAGTAGAGAATAAAGTCATGATGTCTTATGAAAAGATAGATCGTACCATGATTGTATGTGATTGCATTTTAATTAAAACCTAACACAGTAAACTAATCAACATTTTTACTTATAGCTACTATCACATTAAAATTTTCAAAGCTTTTGAAAAAAAAAAATTCAAAATCAAATACATTTTTCTTACCTTTCTCTAAAATTTTGACCCAATGTGATCAATAAAAAAAGTTAGCATTTTAATCATTTATATGTTGCAAATTGGCTCGTACAATATTAAGTTCATTATAAGGGCTTCGCTTTGATTTGATATCCTACCATTCTTAAATATGGTACCCAAGCTTGTTGTAGCCATGATCGAGAGCCCAATAACTCTTAATCTTTGTTCTCGATGTTTATCCATTAGATCATCAACAATAGTATTTATTTCTCTTTTAATACGACCCAGAGAAGTTAATAAAAGAATCGTTTCGACAACTTTACACTTCAAGAGTAAAAAATTCTACCGATTATATCGTTTGTTTAAACGTTCTTTCTCTCATTACACATTCCACACAATGAAGAAAACGTCCTAACAATAAAGAAGAAAAAGAACCAAGGAAGAGGTGACTATTTTCAAGAGCTGGTCGTATTCTCACCATTAAAGTAGAAGACATTCTACTTTTCCCAATTCAAATTGTATCAAAACTCTCTCCTCTTTCGGACACCTTCTCCGTATCCTTAATGTTTTTCCTTCTCACTAACCTCCAAGTTAAAACTAAACCCACCAAAGCTAACATACTATTCGTTAGCACACTGAATTAGCACAGATCAAACGACCACGTTTAGCTACTATGGGTAAGTAAACCAATAATTTTTCTTATAATATTTTAGTTATTTGAAACAATGATCGTACTCATCTCAAAATCTTTTGGAAATATCAAAATAGACTTCAAGAAAGTAACCAATTGTAGGATTGGGTCTAAAATTTTCAAACAGGGTTAAAAACTGGTATCCTTAGTCGAAAGCGCCAAACAGAAGTCGTGGAGCAAAGTCGAATAAAATTTTAGGCTCGAGATTGGGTAAGGAAGTCAGAACGTTGGATTTTCGAACCCTCTAAGATTTGAGAGTTTAGGCCCTTACGAACCAAACAAACACCATAAACGGGATTAGGGGGAGAAGGAGACTCAAAAATGGAGGAAAGAGGAGGAAAAAGGACGTCGAAATGACGTGGCTGAGGAGAGAGAGAAAGTCACCAAAAAATTCTCTAGTAATCGGGGTGAGGGAGACGAAGTCCGACCCGAGATCCAACTCACAACCCAAAACCCACAGGAAACCCTAATTGAGGTGAGGTGTCGATAAGATGAAGTCCACCTAGTCGGACCCAAACTCGAATACCTGCAACCTCATTATAGCCAAGCAACCCCATACCTAGTTTGATCTAGTAACATAAAATACAAAGCTTCAACTCAACAATGCAATCAGATACCCACTAGCAACTAGTCCAATAGTCTGGTTCCTTTGTGCTTGGCCCAAAAACACACATTCAAACCAAAAATACGCAGAACGAGATATTGACAAAGGCTCACAACTCATCATTTGCTATGCATTTAGGTAGTACAAAAAATCAGAGTGTCCTTGAGATTCGAGTGTAAGAGTAAACTTGAACAATACTAACTTTTGTAGAAGCT
>NW_019272647.1:0-11209 GCF_002738345.1 Cucurbita maxima
ACTCCGTTTCTTCGAAACTATATTCTAAATCATCAAGCCTAATCATTCCTCACAAAACTTTCGAAAATCGTCGAAAGGGACTAGGTGTTTTTTGGCACGTACTTCAAACGCCCCAGATTTGGATTTCCGAAGTAGGGTTCGATTTGACGAACTCTTTTACTGTTTTATGCACTCCGTTTCTTCGAAACTATATTCTAAATCATCAAGCCTAATCATTCCTCACTTACTGTTTTATGCACTCCGTTTCTTCGAAACTATATTCTAAATCATCAAGCCTAATCATTCCTCACGAAACTTTCGAAAATCGTCGAAAGGGACTAGGTGTTTTTTGGCACGTACTTCAAACGTCCCCGATTTGTGTTTTCGAAGTAGGGTTCGATTTGACGAACTCTTTTACTGTTTTATGCACTCCGTTTCTTCGAAACTATATTCTAAATCATCAAGCCTAATCATTCCTCACAAAACTTTCGAAAATCGTCGAAAGGGACTAGGTGTTTTTTGGCACGTACTTCAAACGTCCCCGATTTGTGTTTTCGAGGTAGGGTTCGATTTGACTTTTACTGTTTTATGCACTCCGTTTCTTCGAAACTATATTCTAAATCATCAAGCCTAATCATTCCTCACAAAACTTTCGAAATCGAAAATCGTCGAAAGGGACTAGGTGTTTTTTGGTACGTACTTCAAACGCCCCAGATTTGGGTTTCCGAAGTAGGGTTCGATTTGACGAACTCTTTTACTGTTTTATGCATTCCGTTTCTTCGAAACTATATTCTAAATCATCAAGCCTAATCATTCCTCACAAAACTTTCGAAATCAGTAGAAAGGGACTAGGTGTTTTTTGGCACGTACTTCAAACGTCCCCGATTTGTGTTTTCGAAGTAGGGTTCGATTTGACGAACTCTTTTACTGTTTTATGCACTCCGTTTCTTCGAAACTATATTCTAAATCATCAAGCCTAATCATTCCTCACAAAACTTTCGAAAATCGTCGAAAGGGACTAGGTGTTTTTTGGCACGTACTTCAAACGTCCCCGATTTGTGTTTTCGAAGTAGGGTTCGATTTGACGAACTCTTTTACTGTTTTATGCACTCCGTTTCTTCGAAACTATATTCTAAATCATCAAGCCTAATAATTCCTAACAAAACTTTCGAAAATCGTCGAAAGGGACTAGGTGTTTTTTGGCACGTACTTCAAACGTCCCCGATTTGTGTTTTCGAAGTAGGGTTCGATTTGACGAACTCTTTTACTGTTTTATGCACTCCGTTTCTTCGAAACTATATTCTAAATCATCAAGCCTAATCATTCCTCACAAAACTTTCGAAAATCGTCGAAAGGGACTAGGTGTTTTTTGGCACGTACTTCAAACGTCCCCGATTTGTGTTTTCGAAGTAGGGTTCGATTTGACGAACTCTTTTACTGTTTTATGCACTCCGTTTCTTCGAAACTATATTCTAAATCATCAAGCCTAATCATTCCTCACAAAACTTTCGAAAATCGTCGAAAGGGACTAGGTGTTTTTTGGCACGTACTTCAAACGTCCCCGATTTGTGTTTTCGAAGTAGGGTTCGATTTGACGAACTCTTTTACTGTTTTATGCACTCCGTTTCTTCGAAACTATATTCTAAATCATCAAGCCTAATCATTCCTCACAAAACTTTCGAAAATCGTCGAAAGGGACTAGGTGTTTTTTGGCACGTACTTCAAACGTCCCCGATTTGTGTTTTCGAAGTAGGGTTCGATTTGACGAACTCTTTTACTGTTTTATGCACTCCGTTTCTTCGAAACTATATTCTAAATCATCAAGCCTAATCATTCCTCACAAAACTTTCGAAAATCGTCGAAAGGGACTAGGTGTTTTTTGGCACGTACTTCAAACGTCCCCGATTTGTGTTTTCGAAGTAGGGTTCGATTTGACGAACTCTTTTACTGTTTTATGCACTCCGTTTCTTCGAAACTATATTCTAAATCATCAAGCCTAATCATTCCTCACAAAACTTTCGAAAATCGTCGAAAGGGACTAGGTGTTTTTTGGCACGTACTTCAAACGTCCCCGATTTGTGTTTTCGAAGTAGGGTTCGATTTGACGAACTCTTTTACTGTTTTATGCACTCCGTTTCTTCGAAACTATATTCTAAATCATCAAGCCTAATCATTCCTCACAAAACTTTCGAAAATCGTCGAAAGGGACTAGGTGTTTTTTGGCACGTACTTCAAACGTCCCCGATTTGTGTTTTCGAAGTAGGGTTCGATTTGACGAACTCTTTTACTGTTTTATGCACTCCGTTTCTTCGAAACTATATTCTAAATCATCAAGCCTAATCATTCCTCACAAAACTTTCGAAAATCGTCGAAAGGGACTAGGTGTTTTTTGGCACGTACTTCAAACGTCCCCGATTTGTGTTTTCGAAGTAGGGTTCGATTTGACGAACTCTTTTACTGTTTTATGCACTCCGTTTCTTCGAAACTATATTCTAAATCATCAAGCCTAATCATTCCTCACAAAACTTTCGAAAATCGTCGAAAGGGACTAGGTGTTTTTTGGCACGTACTTCAAACGTCCCCGATTTGTGTTTTCGAAGTAGGGTTCGATTTGACGAACTCTTTTACTGTTTTATGCACTCCGTTTCTTCGAAACTATATTCTAAATCATCAAGCCTAATCATTCCTCACAAAACTTTCGAAAATCGTCGAAAGGGACTAGGTGTTTTTTGGCACGTACTTCAAACGTCCCCGATTTGTGTTTTCGAAGTAGGGTTCGATTTGACGAACTCTTTTACTGTTTTATGCACTCCGTTTCTTCGAAACTATATTCTAAATCATCAAGCCTAATCATTCCTCACAAAACTTTCGAAAATCGTCGAAAGGGACTAGGTGTTTTTTGGCACGTACTTCAAACGTCCCCGATTTGTGTTTTCGAAGTAGGGTTCGATTTGACGAACTCTTTTACTGTTTTATGCACTCCGTTTCTTCGAAACTATATTCTAAATCATCAAGCCTAATCATTCCTCACAAAACTTTCGAAAATCGTCGAAAGGGACTAGGTGTTTTTTGGCACGTACTTCAAACGTCCCCGATTTGTGTTTTCGAAGTAGGGTTCGATTTGACGAACTCTTTTACTGTTTTATGCACTCCGTTTCTTCGAAACTATATTCTAAATCATCAAGCCTAATCATTCCTCACAAAACTTTCGAAAATCGTCGAAAGGGACTAGGTGTTTTTTGGCACGTACTTCAAACGTCCCCGATTTGTGTTTTCGAAGTAGGGTTCGATTTGACGAACTCTTTTACTGTTTTATGCACTCCGTTTCTTCGAAACTATATTCTAAATCATCAAGCCTAATCATTCCTCACAAAACTTTCGAAAATCGTCGAAAGGGACTAGGTGTTTTTTGGCACGTACTTCAAACGTCCCCGATTTGTGTTTTCGAAGTAGGGTTCGATTTGACGAACTCTTTTACTGTTTTATGCACTCCGTTTCTTCGAAACTATATTCTAAATCATCAAGCCTAATCATTCCTCACAAAACTTTCGAAAATCGTCGAAAGGGACTAGGTGTTTTTTGGCACGTACTTCAAACGTCCCCGATTTGTGTTTTCGAAGTAGGGTTCGATTTGACGAACTCTTTTACTGTTTTATGCACTCCGTTTCTTCGAAACTATATTCTAAATCATCAAGCCTAATCATTCCTCACAAAACTTTCGAAAATCGTCGAAAGGGACTAGGTGTTTTTTGGCACGTACTTCAAACGTCCCCGATTTGTGTTTTCGAAGTAGGGTTCGATTTGACGAACTCTTTTACTGTTTTATGCACTCCGTTTCTTCGAAACTATATTCTAAATCATCAAGCCTAATCATTCCTCACAAAACTTTCGAAAATCGTCGAAAGGGACTAGGTGTTTTTTGGCACGTACTTCAAACGTCCCCGATTTGTGTTTTCGAAGTAGGGTTCGATTTGACGAACTCTTTTACTGTTTTATGCACTCCGTTTCTTCGAAACTATATTCTAAATCATCAAGCCTAATCATTCCTCACAAAACTTTCGAAAATCGTCGAAAGGGACTAGGTGTTTTTTGGCACGTACTTCAAACGTCCCCGATTTGTGTTTTCGAAGTAGGGTTCGATTTGACGAACTCTTTTACTGTTTTATGCACTCCGTTTCTTCGAAACTATATTCTAAATCATCAAGCCTAATCATTCCTCACAAAACTTTCGAAAATCGTCGAAAGGGACTAGGTGTTTTTTGGCACGTACTTCAAACGTCCCCGATTTGTGTTTTCGAAGTAGGGTTCGATTTGACGAACTCTTTTACTGTTTTATGCACTCCGTTTCTTCGAAACTATATTCTAAATCATCAAGCCTAATCATTCCTCACAAAACTTTCGAAAATCGTCGAAAGGGACTAGGTGTTTTTTGGCACGTACTTCAAACGTCCCCGATTTGTGTTTTCGAAGTAGGGTTCGATTTGACGAACTCTTTTACTGTTTTATGCACTCCGTTTCTTCGAAACTATATTCTAAATCATCAAGCCTAATCATTCCTCACAAAACTTTCGAAAATCGTCGAAAGGGACTAGGTGTTTTTTGGCACGTACTTCAAACGTCCCCGATTTGTGTTTTCGAAGTAGGGTTCGATTTGACGAACTCTTTTACTGTTTTATGCACTCCGTTTCTTCGAAACTATATTCTAAATCATCAAGCCTAATCATTCCTCACAAAACTTTCGAAAATCGTCGAAAGGGACTAGGTGTTTTTTGGCACGTACTTCAAACGTCCCCGATTTGTGTTTTCGAAGTAGGGTTCGATTTGACGAACTCTTTTACTGTTTTATGCACTCCGTTTCTTCGAAACTATATTCTAAATCATCAAGCCTAATCATTCCTCACAAAACTTTCGAAAATCGTCGAAAGGGACTAGGTGTTTTTTGGCACGTACTTCAAACGTCCCCGATTTGTGTTTTCGAAGTAGGGTTCGATTTGACGAACTCTTTTACTGTTTTATGCACTCCGTTTCTTCGAAACTATATTCTAAATCATCAAGCCTAATCATTCCTCACAAAACTTTCGAAAATCGTCGAAAGGGACTAGGTGTTTTTTGGCACGTACTTCAAACGTCCCCGATTTGTGTTTTCGAAGTAGGGTTCGATTTGACGAACTCTTTTACTGTTTTATGCACTCCGTTTCTTCGAAACTATATTCTAAATCATCAAGCCTAATCATTCCTCACAAAACTTTCGAAAATCGTCGAAAGGGACTAGGTGTTTTTTGGCACGTACTTCAAACGTCCCCGATTTGTGTTTTCGAAGTAGGGTTCGATTTGACGAACTCTTTTACTGTTTTATGCACTCCGTTTCTTCGAAACTATATTCTAAATCATCAAGCCTAATCATTCCTCACAAAACTTTCGAAAATCGTCGAAAGGGACTAGGTGTTTTTTGGCACGTACTTCAAACGTCCCCGATTTGTGTTTTCGAAGTAGGGTTCGATTTGACGAACTCTTTTACTGTTTTATGCACTCCGTTTCTTCGAAACTATATTCTAAATCATCAAGCCTAATCATTCCTCACAAAACTTTCGAAAATCGTCGACAGAGACTCGATTTTTTCGCACGTACTTCAAACGTCCCAGATTTGGGTTTCCGAAGTAGGGTTCGATTTGAAGAACTCTTTTACTGTTTTATGCACTCCGTTTCTTCGAAACTATATTCTAAATCATCAAGCCTAATCATTCCTCACAAAACTTTCGAAAATCGTCGAAAATGACTAGGTGTTTAATCATTCCTCACAAAACTTTCGAAATCAGTCGAAAGGGACTAGGTGTTTTTTTGGCACGTACTTCAAACGCCCCAGATTTGTGTTTCTGAAGTAGGGTTCGATTTGACGAACTCTTTTACTGTTTTATGCACTTCGTTTCTTCGAAACTATATTCTAAATCATCAAGCCTAATCATTCCTCACAAAACTTTCGAAAATCGTCGAAAGGGACTAGGTGTTTTTTGGCACGTACTTCAAACGTCCCCGATTTGTGTTTTCGAAGTAGGGTTCGATTTGACGAACTCTTTTACTGTTTTATGCACTCCGTTTCTTCGAAACTATATTCTATATCATCAAGCCTAATCATTCCTCACAAAACTTTTTAAAATCGTCGAAAATGACTCGGTTTTTTTCGCACGTACTTCAAACGCCCCAGATTTGGGTTTCCGAAATAGGGTTCGATTTGAAGAACTCTTTTACTGTTTTATGCACTCCGTTTCTTCGAAACTATATTCTAAATCATCAAGCCTAATCATTCCTCATAAAACTTTCGAAAATCGTCGAAAGGGACTAGGTGTTTTATGGCACGTACTTCAAACGTCTCAGATTTGGGTTTCCGAAGTAGGGTTCGATTTGCAGCACACTTTTACTGTTTTATGCACTCTGTTTCTTCGAAACTATATTCCAAATCATCAAGCCTAATCATTTCTCACAAAACTTTCGAAAATCGTCGAAAGGGACTAGGTGTTTTATGGCACGTACTTCAAACGTCTCAGATTTGGGTTTCCGAAGTAGGGTTCGATTTGCAGCACACTTTTACTGTTTTATGCACTCTGTTTCTTCGAAACTATATTCCAAATCATCAAGCCTAATCATTTCTCACAAAACTTTCGAAAATCGTCGAAAGGGACTAGGTGTTTTTTGGCACGTACTTCAAACGTCCCCGATTTGTGTTTTCGAAGTAGGGTTCGATTTGACGAACTCTTTTACTGTTTTATGCACACCGTTTCTTTGAAACTATATTCTAAATCATCAAGCCTAATCATTCCTCACAAAACTTTCGAAAATCGTCGAAAGGGACTAGGTGTTTTATGGCACGTACTTCAAACGTCCCCGATTTGGGTTTCCGAAGTAGGGTTCGATTTGAAGAACTCTTTTACTGTTTTATGCACTCCGTTTCTTCGAAACTATTTTCTAAATCATCAAGCCTAATCATTCATCACAAAACTTTCGAAAATCGTCGAAAATGACTCGGTTTTTTTCGCACGTACTTCAAACGCCCAGATTTGGGTTTCCGAAGTAGGGTTCGATTTGAAGAACTCTTTTACTGTTTTATGCACTCCGTTTCTTCGAAACTATATTCTAAATCATCAAGGATTTGAAGAACTCTTTTACTGTTTTATGCACTCCGTTTCTTCGAAACTATATTCTAAATCATCAAGACTAATCATTCCTCACAAAACTTTTAAAAATCGTCGACAGTCTCTCGGTTTTTTCGCACGTACTTCAAACGTCCCAGATTTGGGTTTCCGAAGTAGGGTTCGATTTGAAGAACTCTTTTACTGTTTTATGCACTCCGTTTCTTCGAAACTATATTCTAAATCATCAAGCCTAATCATTCCTCACAAAACTTTCGAATATCGTCGAAAGGGACTAGGTGTTTTTTGGCACGTACTTCAAACGTCCCCGATTTGTGTTTTCGAAGTAGGGTTCGATTTGTCGAACTTTTTTACTGTTTTATGCACTCCGTTTCTTCGAAACTATATTCTAAATCATCAAGCCTAATCATTCCTCACAAAACTTTCGAAATCAGTCGAAAGGGACTAGGTGTTTTTTTGGCACGTACTTCAAACGCCCCAGATTTGTGTTTCCGAAGTAGGGTTCGATTTGAAGAACTCTTTTACTGTTTTATGCACTCCGTTTCTTCGAAACTATATTCTAAATCATCTAGCCTAATCATTCCTCACAAAACTTTCGAAAATCGTCGAAAGGGACTAGGTGTTTTTTGGCACGTACTTCAAACGTCCCCGATTTGTGTTTTCGAAGTAGGGTTCGATTTGACGAACTCTTTTACTGTTTTATGCACTCCGTTTCTTCGAAACTATATTCTAAATCATCAAGCCTAATCATTCCTCACAAAACTTTCGAAAATCGTCGAAAGGGACTAGGTGTTTTTTGGCACGTACTTCAAACGTCCCCGATTTGTGTTTTCGAAGTAGGGTTCGATTTGACGAACTCTTTTACTGTTTTATGCAAACCGTTTCTTTGAAACTATATTCTAAATCATCAAGCCTAATCATTCCTCACAAAACTTTCGAAAATCGTCGAAAGGGACTAGGTGTTTTATGGCACGTACTTCAAACGTCCCCGATTTGGGTTTCCGAAGTAGGGTTCGATTTGAAGAACTCTTTTACTGTTTTATGCACTCCGTTTCTTCGAAACTATTTTCTAAATCATCAAGCCTAATCATTCCTCACAAAACTTTCGAAAATCGTCGAAAATGACTTGGTTTTTTTCGCACGTACTTCAAACGCCCAGATTTGGGTTTCCGAAGTAGGGTTCGATTTGAAGAACTCTTTTACTGTTTTATGCACTCCGTTTCTTCGAAACTATATTCTAAATCATCAAGCCTAATCATTCCTCACAAAACTTTTAAAAATCGTCGACAGTCTCTCGGTTTTTTCGCACGTACTTCAAACGTCCCAGATTTGGGTTTCCGAAGTAGGGTTCGATTTGAAGAACTCTTTTACTGTTTTATGCACTCCGTTTCTTCGAAACTATATTCTAAATCATCAAGCCTAATCATTCCTCACAAAACTTTCGAAAATCGTCGAAAGGGACTAGGTGTTTTATGGCACGTACTTCAAACGTCCCAGATTTGGGTTTCCGAAGTAGGGTTCGATTTGAAGAACTCTTCTACTGTTTTATGCACTCCGTTTCTTCGAAACTATTTTCTAAATCATCAAGCCTAATCATTCCTAACAAAACATTCGAAAATCGTCGAAAATGACTCGGTTTTTTTCGCACGTACTTCAAACGCCCCAGATTTGGGTTTCCGAAGTAGGGTTCGATTTGAAGAACTCTTTTACTGTTTTATGCACTCCGTTTCTTCGAAACTATATTCTAAATCATCAAGCCTAATCATTCCTCACAAAACTTTTGAAAATCGTCGAAAATGACTCGGTTTTTTTCGCACGTACTTCAAACGTCCCAGATTTGGGTTTCCGAAGTAGGGTTCGATTTGAAGAACTCTTTTACTGTTTTATGCACTCCGTTTCTTCGAAACTATATTCTAAATCATCAAACCTAATCATTCCTCACAAAACTTTCGAAAATCGTCGAAAGGGACTAGGTGTTTTTTGGCACATACTTTAAAAGTCCCCGATTTGTGTTTCCGAAGTAGGGTTCGATTTGACGAACTCTTTTACTGTTTTATGCTCTTCGTTTCTTCGAAACTATATTCTAAATCATCAAGCCTAATCATTCCTCACAAAACTTTCGAAAATCGTCGAAAGGGACTAGGTGTTTTTTGGCACGTACTTCAAACGTCCCCGATTTGTGTTTTCGAAGTAGGGTTCGATTAGACGAACTCTTTTACTGTTTTATGCTCTCCGTTTCTTCGAAACTATATTCTAAATCTTCAAGCCTAATCATTCCTCACAAAACTTTCGATAATCGTCGAAAGGGACTAGGTGTTTTATGGCACGTACTTCAAACGCCCCCGATTTGTGTTTTCGAAGTAGGGTTCGATTTGACGAACTCTTATACTGTTTTATGCACTCCGTTTCTTCGAAACTATATTCTAAATCATCAAGCCTAATCATTCCTCACAAAACTTTAGAAATCAGTCGAAAGGGACTAGGTGTTTTTTTGGCACGTACTTCAAACGCCCCAGATTTGTGTTTCCGAAGTAGGGTTCGATTTGAAGAACTATTTTACTGTTTTATGCACTCCGTTTCTTCGAAACTATATTCTAAATCATCAAGCCTAATCATTCCTCACAAAACTTTCGAAAATCGTCGAAAGGGACTAGGTGTTTTTTGGCACGTACTTCAAACGTCCCCGATTTGTGTTTTCGAAGTAGGGTTCGATTTGACGAACTCTTTTACTGTTTTATGCACTCCGTTTCTTCGAAACTATATTCTAAATCATCAAGCCTAATCATTCCTCCCAAAACGTTCGAAAATCGTCGAAAATGACTCGGTTTTTTTCGCACGTACTTCAAACGTCCCAGATTTGGGTTTCCGAAGTAGGGTTCGATTTGAAGAACTCTTTTACTGTTTTATGCACTCTGTTTCTTCGAAACTATATTCTAAATCATCAAGCCTAATCATTCCTCACAAAACTTTTGAAATCAGTCGAAAGGGACTAGGTGTTTTTTTGGCACGTACTTCAAACGCCCCAGATTTGTGTTTCCGAAGTAGGGTTCGATTTGAAGAACTCTTTTACTGTTTTATGCACTCCGTTTCTTCGAAACTATATTCTAAATCATCAAGCCTAATCATTCCTCACAAAACTTTCGAAAATCGTCGAAAGGGACTAGGTGTTTTTTGGCACGTACTTCGAACGTCCTCGATTTGTGTTTTCGAAGTAGGGTTCGATTTGACGAACTCTTTAACTGTTTTATGCACTCCGTTTCTTCGAAACTATATTCTAAATCATCAAGCCTAATCATTCCTCACAAAACTTTCGAAAATCGTCGAAAATGACTAGGTGTTTTTTGGCACGTACTTCAAACGTCCCCGATTTGTTTTTTCGAAGTAGGGTTCGATTTGACGAACTCTTTTACTGTTTTATGCACTCCGTTTCTTCGAAACTATATACTAAATCATCAAGCCTAATCATTCCTCACAAAACTTTCGAAATCAGTCGAAAGGGACTAGGTGTTTTTTTGGCACGTACTTCAAACGCCCCAGATTTGGGTTTCCGAAGTAGGGTTCGATTTGAAGAACTCTTTTACTCTTTTATGCACTCCGGTTCTTCGAAACTATATTCTAAATCATCAAGCCTAATCTTTCCTCACAAAACTTTCGATAATCGTCGAAAGGGACTAGGTGTTTTTTGGCACGTACTTCAAACGTCCCCGATTTGTGATTTCGAAGTAGGGTTCGATTTGACGAACTCTTTTACTGTTTTATGCACTCTGTTTCTTCGAAACTATATTCTAAATCATCAAGCCTAATCATTCCTCACAAAACTTTCGAAAATCGTCGAAAGGGACTAGGTGTTTTTTGGCACGTACTTCAAACGTCCCCGATTTGTGTTTTCGAAGTAGGGTTCGATTTGACGAACTCTTTTACTGTTTTATGCACTCCGTTTCTTCGAAACTATATTCTAAATCATCAAGCCTAATAATTCCTCACAAAACTTTCGAAATCAGTCGAAAGGGACTAGGTGTTTTTTTGGCACGTACTTCAAACGCCCCAGATTTGTGTTTCCGAAGTAGGGTTCGATTTGAAGAACT
>NW_019272647.1:11214-15546 GCF_002738345.1 Cucurbita maxima
GGCACGTACTTCAAACGCCCCAGATTTGTGTTTCCGAAGTAGGGTTCGATTTGAAGAACTATTTTACTGTTTTATGCAATCCGTTTCTTTGAAACTATATTCTAAATCATCAAGCCTAGTCATTCCTCACAAAACTTTCGAAAATCGTCGACAGTGACTCGGTTTTTTCGCACGTACTTCAAACGTCCCAGATTTGGGTTTCCGAAGTAGGGTTCGATTTGAAGAACTCTTTTACTATTTTATGCACTNAACTCTTTTACTGTTTTATGCACTCTGTTTCTTCGAAACTATATTCTAAATCATCAAGCCTAATCATTCCTCCCAAAACTTTCGAAAATCGTCGACAGTGACTAGGTGTTTAATCATTCCTCACAAAACTTTCGAAATCAGTCGAAAGGGACTAGGTGTTTTTTTGGCACGTACTTCAAACGCCCCAGATTTGTGTTTCCGAAGTAGGGTTCGATTTGACGAACTCTTTTACTGTTTTATGCACTCCGTTTCTTCGAAACTATATTCTAAATCATCAAGCCTAATCATTCCTCACAAAACTTTCGAAAACCGTCGAAAATGACTAGGTGTTTTTTGGCACGTACTTCAAACGTCCCCGATTTGTTTTTTCGAAGTAGGGTTCGATTTGACGAACTCTTTTACTGTTTTATGCACTCACGTCCCCGATTTGTTTTTTCGAAGTAGGGTTCGATTTGACGAACTCTTTTACTGTTTTATGCACTCAGTTTCTTCGAAACTATATTCTAAATCATCAAGCCTAATCATTCCTCACAAAACTTTCGAAAATCGTCGAAAGGGACTAGGTGTTTTTTGGCACGTACTTCAAACGTCCCCGATTTGTGTTTTCGAAGTAGGGTTCGATTTGACGAACTCTTTTACTGTTTTATGCACTCCGTTTCTTCGAAACTATATTCTAAATCATCAAGCCTAATCATTCCTCACAAAACTTTCGAAAATCGTCGAAAGGGACTAGGTGGTTTTTGCCACGTACTTTAAACGTCCCCGATTTGTGTTTTCGAAGTAGGGTTCGATTTGACGAACTCTTTTACTGTTTTATGCACTCCGTTTCTTCGAAACTATATTCTAAATCATCAAGCCTAATCATTCCTCACAAAACTTTCGAAAATCGTCGAAAGGGACTAGGTGTTTTTTGGCACGTACTTCAAACGTCCCCGATTTGTGTTTTCGAAGTAGGGTTCGATTTGACGAACTCTTTTACTGTTTTATGCACTCCGTTTCTTCGAAACTATATTCTAAATCATCAAGCCTAATCATTCCTCACAAAACTTTCGAAAATCGTCGAAAGGGACTAGGTGTTTTTTGGCACGTACTTCAAACGTCCCCGATTTGTGTTTTCGAAGTAGGGTTCGATTTGACGAACTCTTTTACTGTTTTATGCACTCCGTTTCTTCGAAACTATATTCTAAATCATCAAGCCTAATCATTCCTCACAAAACTTTCGAAAATCGTCGAAAGGGACTAGGTGTTTTTTGGCACGTACTTCAAACGTCCCCGATTTGTGTTTTCGAAGTAGGGTTCGATTTGACGAACTCTTTTACTGTTTTATGCACTCCGTTTCTTCGAAACTATATTCTAAATCATCAAGCCTAATCATTCCTCACAAAACTTTCGAAAATCGTCGAAAGGGACTAGGTGTTTTTTGGCACGTACTTCAAACGTCCCCGATTTGTGTTTTCGAAGTAGGGTTCGATTTGACGAACTCTTTTACTGTTTTATGCACTCCGTTTCTTCGAAACTATATTCTAAATCATCAAGCCTAATCATTCCTCACAAAACTTTCGAAAATCGTCGAAAGGGACTAGGTGTTTTTTGGCACGTACTTCAAACGTCCCCGATTTGTGTTTTCGAAGTAGGGTTCGATTTGACGAACTCTTTTACTGTTTTATGCACTCCGTTTCTTCGAAACTATATTCTAAATCATCAAGCCTAATCATTCCTCACAAAACTTTCGAAAATCGTCGAAAGGGACTAGGTGTTTTTTGGCACGTACTTCAAACGTCCCCGATTTGTGTTTTCGAAGTAGGGTTCGATTTGACGAACTCTTTTACTGTTTTATGCACTCCGTTTCTTCGAAACTATATTCTAAATCATCAAGCCTAATCATTCCTCACAAAACTTTCGAAAATCGTCGAAAGGGACTAGGTGTTTTTTGGCACGTACTTCAAACGTCCCCGATTTGTGTTTTCGAAGTAGGGTTCGATTTGACGAACTCTTTTACTGTTTTATGCACTCCGTTTCTTCGAAACTATATTCTAAATCATCAAGCCTAATCATTCCTCACAAAACTTTCGAAAATCGTCGAAAGGGACTAGGTGTTTTTTGGCACGTACTTCAAACGTCCCCGATTTGTGTTTTCGAAGTAGGGTTCGATTTGACGAACTCTTTTACTGTTTTATGCACTCCGTTTCTTCGAAACTATATTCTAAATCATCAAGCCTAATCATTCCTCACAAAACTTTCGAAAATCGTCGAAAGGGACTAGGTGTTTTTTGGCACGTACTTCAAACGTCCCCGATTTGTGTTTTCGAAGTAGGGTTCGATTTGACGAACTCTTTTACTGTTTTATGCACTCCGTTTCTTCGAAACTATATTCTAAATCATCAAGCCTAATCATTCCTCACAAAACTTTCGAAAATCGTCGAAAGGGACTAGGTGTTTTTTGGCACGTACTTCAAACGTCCCCGATTTGTGTTTTCGAAGTAGGGTTCGATTTGACGAACTCTTTTACTGTTTTATGCACTCCGTTTCTTCGAAACTATATTCTAAATCATCAAGCCTAATCATTCCTCACAAAACTTTCGAAAATCGTCGAAAGGGACTAGGTGTTTTTTGGCACGTACTTCAAACGTCCCCGATTTGTGTTTTCGAAGTAGGGTTCGATTTGACGAACTCTTTTACTGTTTTATGCACTCCGTTTCTTCGAAACTATATTCTAAATCATCAAGCCTAATCATTCCTCACAAAACTTTCGAAAATCGTCGAAAGGGACTAGGTGTTTTTTGGCACGTACTTCAAACGTCCCCGATTTGTGTTTTCGAAGTAGGGTTCGATTTGACGAACTCTTTTACTGTTTTATGCACTCCGTTTCTTCGAAACTATATTCTAAATCATCAAGCCTAATCATTCCTCACAAAACTTTCGAAAATCGTCGAAAGGGACTAGGTGTTTTTTGGCACGTACTTCAAACGTCCCCGATTTGTGTTTTCGAAGTAGGGTTCGATTTGACGAACTCTTTTACTGTTTTATGCACTCCGTTTCTTCGAAACTATATTCTAAATCATCAAGCCTAATCATTCCTCACAAAACTTTCGAAAATCGTCGAAAGGGACTAGGTGTTTTTTGGCACGTACTTCAAACGTCCCCGATTTGTGTTTTCGAAGTAGGGTTCGATTTGACGAACTCTTTTACTGTTTTATGCACTCCGTTTCTTCGAAACTATATTCTAAATCATCAAGCCTAATCATTCCTCACAAAACTTTCGAAAATCGTCGAAAGGGACTAGGTGTTTTTTGGCACGTACTTCAAACGTCCCCGATTTGTGTTTTCGAAGTAGGGTTCGATTTGACGAACTCTTTTACTGTTTTATGCACTCCGTTTCTTCGAAACTATATTCTAAATCATCAAGCCTAATCATTCCTCACAAAACTTTCGAAAATCGTCGAAAGGGACTAGGTGTTTTTTGGCACGTACTTCAAACGTCCCCGATTTGTGTTTTCGAAGTAGGGTTCGATTTGACGAACTCTTTTACTGTTTTATGCACTCCGTTTCTTCGAAACTATATTCTAAATCATCAAGCCTAATCATTCCTCACAAAACTTTCGAAAATCGTCGAAAGGGACTAGGTGTTTTTTGGCACGTACTTCAAACGTCCCCGATTTGTGTTTTCGAAGTAGGGTTCGATTTGACGAACTCTTTTACTGTTTTATGCACTCCGTTTCTTCGAAACTATATTCTAAATCATCAAGCCTAATCATTCCTCACAAAACTTTCGAAAATCGTCGAAAGGGACTAGGTGTTTTTTGGCACGTACTTCAAACGTCCCCGATTTGTGTTTCCGAAGTAGGGTTCGATTTGACGAACTCTTTTACTGTTTTATGCACTCCGTTTCTTCGAAACTATATTCTAAATCATCAAGCCTAATCATTTCTCACAAAACTTTCGAAAATCGTCGAAACGGACTAGGTGTTTTATGGCACGTACTTCAAACGTCCCCGATTTGTGTTTTCGAAGTAGGGTTCGATTTGACGAACTCTTTTACTGTTTTATGCACTCCGTTTCTTCGAAACTATATTCTAAATCATC
>NW_019272648.1:0-15506 GCF_002738345.1 Cucurbita maxima
GTGTTTCGAAATACGGTTCGATTTGAAGCACTCTTTTACTGTTTTATGTAATACATTTCTTTTAAATTCTATTATAAATCATCAAGCCTAATCATTCCTCACAAAAGTTTTAAAAAACGTCGACCGTTACTCGGTTTTTTTAGCACGTACTTCAAACGTCCCAGATTTGGGTTTCCGAAGTAGGGTTCGATTTGAAGCAATGTTTTACTATTTTATGCACTATGATTCTTCAAAATTCGATTCTTAATCATTATGCCGAATCATTCCCCACAAAAGTTTTAAAAAACGTCGACCGTGACTCGGTTTTTTAGCACGTACTTCAAACGTCCCAGATTTGGGTTTTTGAAGTAGGGTTCGATTTGAAGCACTCTTTTACTGTTTTGATGCACTCCGTTGGTTCGAAATTGTATTCTACATCTACAAGCCTATTCATTCCCCACAAAACTTCCAAAAACGTCGACCGTGACTCGGTTTTTTTAGCACGTACTTCAAACGTCCCAGATTTGGGTTTCCGAAGTAGGGCTCATTTTGAAGCACACTTTTACTATTTTATGCACTCCGTTTCGTTGAAATTCTATTCTAAATCATAAAGCCTAATCATTCCCCACAAAACTTTTTAAAAATGTCGACCGTGACTCGGTTTTTTTACCACATATTTCAAACGTCCCAAATTTGGGTTTTCGAATTAGGTTTCGATTTGAATGACTCTTTTACTGTTTTGATGCACTCCGCTTGTTGGAAATTCTTTTCTACATCATCAAGCCCAATCATTCCCTACAAAAGTTTTAAAAATGTCGACCGTGACTCGGGTTTTTTAGCATGTACTTCAAATGTCCCTGATTAGTGTTTCGAAATAGGGTTCGATTTGAAGCACTCTTTTACTGTTTTATGTAATACATTTCTTTTAAATTCTATTATAAATCATCAAGCCTAATCATTCCTCACAAAAGTTTTAAAAAACGTCGACCGTGACTCGGTTTTTTTAGCACGTACTTCAAACGTCCCAGATTTGGGTTTCCAAAGTAGGGTTCGATTTGAAGCAATGTTTTACTATTTTATGCACTATGATTCTTCAAAATTCGATTCTTAATCATTATGCCGAATCATTCCCCACAAAAGTTTTAAAAAACGTCGACCGTGACTCGGTTTTTTAGCACGTACTTCAAACGTCCCAGATTTGGGTTTTCGAAGTAGGGTTCGATTTGAAGAAATCTTTTACTGTTTTGATGCACTTTGTTGGTTCGAAATTGTATTCTACATCTGCAAGCCTATTCATTCCCCACTAAACTTCCAACAAACGTCGACCGTGACTCGGTTTTTTTAGCACGTACTTCCCTATTCATTCCCCACTAAACTTCCAACAAACGTCGACCGTGACTCGGTTTTTTTAGCACGTACTTCTAACGTCCCAGATTTGGGTTTCCGAAGTAGGGCTCATTTTGAAGCACACTTTTACTATTTTATGCACTCCGTTTCGTTGAAATTCTATTCTAAATCATAAAGCCTAATCATTCCCCACAAAACTTTTTAAAAATGTCGACCGTGACTCGGTTTTTTTACCACATATTTCAAACGTCCCAAATTTGGGTTTTCGAATTAGGTTTCGATTTGAAGGACTCTTTTACTGTTTTGATGCACTCCGCTTGTGGGAAATTCTTTTCTACATCATCAAGCCTAATCAGTCCCTACAAAAGTTTTAAAAATGTCGACCGTGACTCGGGTTTTTTAGCACGTACTTCAAACGTCCCCGATTAGTGTTTCGAAATAGGGTTCGATTTGAAGCACTCTTTTACTGTTTTATGTAATACATTTCTTTTAAATTCTATTATAAATCATCAAGCCTAATCATTCCTCACAAAAGTTTTAAAAAACGTCGACCGTGACTCGGTTTTTTATCACGTACTTCGAACGTCCCAGATTTGGGTTTCCGAAGTAGGGTTCGATTTGAAGCAATCTTTTACTATTTTATGCACTATGATTCTTCAAAATTCGATTCTAAATCATTATGCCGAATCATTCCCCACAAAATATTTTATGCACTATGATTCTTCAAAATTCGATTCTAAATCATTATGCCGAATCATTCCCCACAAAATTTTTGAAAAACGTCGACCGTGACTCGGTTTTTTAGCATGTACTTCAAACGTCCCAGATTTGGGTTTTCGAAGTAGGGTTCGATTTGAAGCACTCTTTTACTGTTTTGATGCACTCCGTTGGTTCAAAAGGTTTTCGAAGTAGGGTTCGATTTGAAGCACTCTTTTACTGTTTTGATGCACTCCGTTGGTTCAAAACAGTATTCTACATCTACAAGCCTATTCATTCCCCACAAAACTCCAACAAACGTCGACCATGACTCGGTTTTTTTAGCACGTACTTCAAACGTCCCAGATTTGGGTTTTCGAAGTAGGGCTCATTTTGAAGCACACTTTTACTATTTTATGCACTCCGTTTTGTTGAAATTCAATTCTAAATCATAAAGCCTAATCATTCCCCACAAAACCTTTTAAAAATGTCGACCGTGACTCGGTTTTTTTACCACATACTTCAAACGTCCCAAATTTGGGTTTTCGAATTAGGTTTCGATTTGAAGGACTCTTTTACTGTTTTGATGCACTCCGCTTGTTGGAAATTCTTTTCTACATCATCAAGCCCAATCATTCCCTACAAAAGTTTTAAAAATGTCGACCGTGACTCGGGTTTTTTAGCACGTACTTCAAACGTCGCAGATTTGGGTTTCCGAAGTAGGGTTCGATTTGAAGCACTCTTTTACTGTTTTATGTAATACATTTCTTTTAAATTCTATTATAAATCATCAAGCCTAATCATTCCTCACAAAAGTTTTAAAAAACGTCGACCGTGACTCGGTTTTTTTAGCACGTACTTCAAACGTCCCAGATTTGGGTTTTCGAAGTAGGGTTCGATTTGAAGCAATGTTTTACTATTTTATGCACTTTGATTCTTCAAAATTCGATTCTTAATCATTATGCCGAATCATTCCCCACAAAAGTTTTGAAAAACGTCGACCGTGACTCGGTTTTTTAGCACGTACTTCAAACGTCCCAGATTTGGGTTTTTGAAGTAGGGTTCGATTTGAAGCACTCTTTTACTGTTTTGATGCACTCCGTTGGTTCGAAATTGTATTCTACATCTACAAGCCTATTCATTCCCCACAAAACTTCCAACAAACGTCGACCGAGACTCGGTTTTTTTAGCACGTACTTCAAACGTCCCAAATTTGGGTTTCCGAAGTAGGGCTCATTTTGAAGCACACTTTTACTATTTTATGCACTCCGTTTCGTTGAAATTCTATTCTAAATCATAAAGCCTAATCATTCCCCACAAAACATTTTAAAAATGTCGACCGTGACTCGGTTTTTTTACCACATACTTCAAACGTCCCAAATTTGGGTTTTCGAATTAGGTTTCGATTTGAAGGACTCTTTTACTGTTTTGATGCACTCCGCTTGTTGGAAATTCTTTTCTACATCATCAAGCCCAATCATTCCCTACAAAAGTTTTAAAAATGTCGACCGTGACTCGGGTTTTTTAGCACGTACTTCAAATGTCCCTGATTAGTGTTTCGAAATAGGGTTCGATTTGAAGCACTCTTTTACTGTTTTATGTAATACATTTCTTTTAAATTCTATTATAAATCATCAAGCCTAATCATTCCTCACAAAAGTTTTAAAAAACGTCGACCGTGACTCGATTTTTTTAGCACGTACTTCAAACGTCCCAGATTTGGGTTTTCGAAGTAGGGTTCGATTTGAAGCAATGTTTTACTATTTTATGCACTATGATTCTTCAAAATTCGATTCTAAATCATTATGCCGAATCATTCCCCACAAAAGTTTTGAAAAACGTCGACCGTGACTCGGTTTTTTAGCACGTACTTCAAACGTCCCAGATTTGGGTTTTCGAAGTAGGGTTCGATTTGAAGCACTCTTTTACTGTTTTGATGCACTCCGTTGGTTCGAAATTGTATTCTACATCTACAAGCCTATTCATTCCCCACAAAACTTCCAACAAACGTCGACCGTGACTCGGTTTTTTTAGCACGTACTTCAAACGTCCCAGATTTGGGTTTCCGAAGTAGGGCTCATTTTGAAGCACACTTTTACTATTTTATGCACTCCGTTTCGTTGAAATTCTATTCTAAATCATAAAGCCTAATCATTCCCCACAAAACTTTTTAAAAATGTCGACCGTGACTCGGTTTTTTTACCACATACTTCAAACGTCCCAAATTTGGGTTTTCGAATTAGGTTTCGATTTGAAGGACTCTTTTACTGTTTTGATGCACTCTGCTTGTTGGAAATTCTTTTCTACATCATCAAGCCTAATCATTTCCTACAAAAGTTTTAAAAACGTCGACCGTGACTCGGGTTTTATAGCACGTACTTCAAACGTATCGGATTAGTGTTTCGAAATAGGGTTCGATTAGAACCACTCTTTTACTGTTTTATGTAATATATTTCTTTTAAATTCTATTGTAAATCATCAAGCCTAATCATTCCTCACAAAAGTTTTAAAAAACGTCGACCGTGACTCGGTTTTTTTAGCACGTACTTCAAACGTCCCAGATTTGGGTTTCCGATGTAGGGTTCGATTTGAAGCAATTTTTTTTAGCACGTACTTCAAACGTCCCAGATTTGGGTTTCCGATGTAGGGTTCGATTTGAAGCAATCTTTTACTATTTTATGCACTATGATTCTTCAAAAATCGATTCTAAATCATTATGCCGAATCATTCCCCACAAAAGTTTTGAAAAACGTCGACTGTGACTCGGTTTTTTAGCACGTACTTCAAACGTCCCAGATTTGGGTTTTCGAAGTAGGGTTATATTTGAAGCACTCTTTTACTGTTTTGATGCACTCCGTTGGTTCGAAATTGTATTCTACATCAACAATCCTATTCATTCCCATCAAAACTTCCAACAAACGTCGACCGTGACTCGGTTTTTTTAGCACGTACTTCAAATGTCCCAGATTTGGGTTTCCGAAGTAGGGCTCATTTTGAAGCACACATTTACTATTTTATGCACTCCGTTTCGTTGAAATTCTATTCTAAATCAAAAAGCCTGATCATTCCCCACAAAACTTTTTAAAAATGTCGACCGTGACTCGGTTTTTTTACCACATACTTCAAACGTCCCAAATTTGGGTTTTCGAATTAGGTTTCGATTTGAAGGACTCTTTTACTGTTTTGATGCACTCTGCTTGTTGGAAATTCTTTTCTACATCATCAAGCCTAATCATTCCCTACAAAAGTTTTAAAAACGTCGACCGTGACTCGGGTTTTTTAGCACGTACTTCAAACGTATCGGATTAGTGTTTCGAAATAGGGTTCGATTAGAACCACTCTTTTACTGTTTTATGTAATATATTTCTTTTAAATTCTATTGTAAATCATCAAGCCTAATCATTCCTCACAAAAGTTTTAAAAAACATCGACCATGACTCAGTTTTTTTAGCACGTACTTCAAACGTCCCAGATTTGGGTTTTCGAAGTAGGGTTCGATTTGAAGCACTCTTTTACTGTTTTGATGCACTTTGTTGGTTCAAAATTGTATTCTACATCTGCAAGCCTATTCATTCCCCACTAAACTTCCAACAAACGTCGACCGTGACTCGGTTTTTTTAGCACGTACTTCAAACGTCCCAGATTTGGGTTTCCGAAGTAGGGCTCATTTTGAAGCACACTTTTACTATTTTATGCACTCCGTTTCGTTGAAATTCTATTCTAAATCATAAAGCCTAATCATTCCCCACAAAACTTTTTAAAAATGTCACGCTTGACTCGGTTTTTTTACCACATACTTCAAACGTCCCAAATTTGGGTTTTCGAATTAGGTTTCGATTTGAAGGACTCTTTTACTGTTTTGATGCACTCCGCTTGTTGGAAATTCTTTTCTACATCATCAAGCCTAATCATTCCCTACAAAAGTTTTAAAAATGTCGACCGTGACTCGGGTTTTTTTAGCACGTACTTCAAACGTCCCAGATTTGGGTTTCCGAAGTAGGGTTCGATTTGAAGCAATGTTTTACTATTTTATGCACTATGATTCTTCAAAATTCGATTCTAAATCATTATGCCGAATCATTCCCCACAAAAGTTTTGAAAAACGTCGACCGTGACTCGGTTTTTTAGCACGTACTTCAAACGTCCCAGATTTGGGTTTTCGAAGTAGGGTTCGATTTGAAGCACTCTTTTACTGTTTTGATGCACTCCGTTGGTTCGAAATTGTATTCTACATCTACAAGCCTATTCATTCCCCACAAAACTTCCAACAAACGTCGACCGTGACTCGGTTTTTTTAGCACGTACTTCAAACGTCCCAGATTTGGGTTTCCGAAGTAGGGCTCATTTTGAAGCACACTTTTACTATTTTATGCACTCCGTTTCGTTGAAATTCTATTCTAAATCATAAAGCCTAATCATTCCCCACAAAACTTTTTAAAAATGTCGACCGTGACTCGGTTTTTTTACCACATACTTCAAACGTCCCAAATTTGGGTTTTCGAATTAGGTTTCGATTTGAAGGACTCTTTTACTGTTTGGATGCACTCCGCTTGTTGGAAATTCTTTTCTACATCATCAAGCCTAATCATTCCCTACAAAAGTTTTAAAAATGTCGACCGTGACTCGGGTTTTTTAGCACGTACTTCAAACGTCCCTGATTAGTGTTTCGAAGTAGGGTTCGATTTGAAGCAATCTTTTACTATTTTATGCACTATGATTCTTCAAAATTCTATTCTAAATCATTATGCCGAATCATTCCCCACAAAAGTTTTGAAAAACGTCGACCGTGACTCGGTTTTTAGCACGTACTTCAAACGTCCCAGATTTGGGTTTTCGAAGTAGGGTTCGATTTGAAGCCACTCTTTTACTGTTTTGATGCACTCCGTTGGTTCGAAATTGTATTCTACATCTACAAGCCTATTCATTCCCCACAAAACTTCCAACAAACGTCGACCGTGACTCGGTTTTTTTAGCACGTACTTCAAACGTCCCAGATTTGGGTTTCCGAAGTAGGGCTCATTTTGAAGCACACTTTTACTATTTTATGCACTCCGTTTCGTTGAAATTCTATTCTAAATCATAAAGCCTAATCATTCCCCACAAAACTTTTTAAAAATGTCGACCGTGACTCGGTTTTTTTACCACATACTTCAAACGTCCCAAATTTGGGTTTTCGAATTAGGTTTCGATTTGAAGGACTCTTTTACTGTTTGGATGCACTCCGCTTGTTGGAAATTCTTTTCTACATCATCAAGCCTAATCATTCCCTACAAAAGTTTTAAAAATGTCGACCGTGACTCGGGATTTTTTAGCACGTACTTCAAACGTCCCAGATTTGGGTTTCCGAAGTAGGGTTCGATTTGAAGCAATGTTTTACTATTTTATGCACTATGATTCTTCAAAATTCGATTCTAAATCACTATGCCGAATCATTCCCCACAAAAGTTTTGAAAAACGTCGACCGTGACTCAGTTTTTTAGCACATACTTCAAACGTCCCAGATTTGGGTTTTCGAAGTAGGGTTCGATTTGAAGCACTCTTTTACTGTTTTGATGCACTCCGTTGGTTCGAAATTGTATTCTACATCTACAAGCCTATTCATTCCCCACAAAACTTCCAACAAACGTCGACCGTGACTCGGGTTTTTTAGCACGTACTTCAAACGTCCCAGATTTGGGTTTCCGAAGTAGGGTTCGATTTGAAGCACACTTTTACTATTTTATGCAATCCGTTTCGTTGAAATTCTATTCTAAATCATAAAGCCTAATCATTCCTCACAAAACTTTTTAAAAATGTCGACCGTGACTCGGTTTTTTTACCACATACTTCAAACGTCCCAAATTTGGGTTTTCGAATTAGGTTTCGATTTGAAGGACTCTTTTACTGTTTTGATGCACTCCGCTTGTTTGAAATTCGTTTCTACATCATCAAGCCTAATCATTCCCTACAAAAGTTTTAAAAATGTCGACCGTGACTCGGGTTTTTTAGCACGTACTTCAAACGTCCCTGATTAGTGTTTCGAAGTAGGGTTCGATTTGAAGCAATCTTTTACTATTTTATGCACTATGATTCTTCAAAATTCTATTCTAAATCATTATGCCGAATCATTCCCCACAAAAGTTTTGAAAAACGTCGACCGTGACTCGGTTTTTTAGCACGTACTTCAAACGTCCCAGATTTGGGTTTTCGAAGTAGGGTTCGATTTGAAGCACTCTTTTACTGTTTTGATGCACTCCGTTGGTTCGAAATTGTATTCTACATCTACAAGCCTATTCATTCCCCACAAAACTTCCAACAAACGTCGACCGTGACTCGGTTTTTTTAGCACGTACTTCAAACGTCCCAGATTTGGGTTTCCGAAGTAGGGCTCATTTTGAAGCACACTTTTACTATTTTATGCACTCCGTTTCGTTGAAATTCTATTCTAAATCATAAAGCCTAATCATTCCCCACAAAACTTTTTAAAAATGTCGACCGTGACTCGGTTTTTTTACCACATACTTCAAACGTCCCAAATTTGGGTTTTCGAATTAGGTTTCGATTTGAAGGACTCTTTTACTGTTTTGATGCACTCCGCTTGTTGGAAATTCTTTTCTACATCATCAAGCCTAATCATTCCCTACAAAAGTTTTAAAAATGTCGACCGTGACTCGGGTTTTTTAGCACGTACTTCAAACGTCCCTGATTAGTGTTTCGAAGTAGGGTTCGATTTGAAGCAATCTTTTACTATTTTATGCACTATGCTTCTTCAAAATTCGATTCTAAATCATTATGCCGAATCATTCCCCACAAAAGTTTTGAAAAATGTCGACCGTGACTCGGTTTTTTAGCACGTACTTCAAACGTCCCAGATTTTGGTTTTCGAAGTAGGGTTCGATTTGAAGCACTCTTTTACTGTTTTGATGCACTCCGTTGGTTCGAAATTGTATTCTACATCTACAAGCCTATTCATTCCCCACAAAACTTCCAACAAACGTCGACCGTGACTCGGGTTTTTTAGCACGTACTTCAAACGTCCCAGATTTGGGTTTCCGAAGTAGGGTTCGATTTGAAGCACACTTTTACTATTTTATGCACTCCGTTTCGTTGAAATTCAATTCTAAATCATAAAGCCTAATCATTCCCCTCAAAACTTTTTAAAAATGTCGACCGTGACTCGGTTTTTTTACCACATATTTCAAACGTCCCAAATTTGGGCTTTCGAATTAGGTTTCGATTTGAAGGACTCTTTTACTGTTTTGATGCACTCCGCTTGTTGGAAATTCTTTTCTACATCATCAAGCCTAATCATTCCCTACAAAAGTTTTAAAAATGTCGACCGTGACTCGGGTTTTTTAGCACGTACTTCAAACGTCCCTGATTAGTGTTTCGAAGTAGGGTTCGATTTGAAGCAATCATTTACTATTTTATGTAATACATTTCTTTTGAATTCTATTATAAATCATCAAGCCTAATCATTCCTCACAAAAGTTTTAAAAAACGTCGACCGTGACTCGGTTTTTTTAGCACGTACTTCAAACGTCCCAGATTTGGGTTTCCGAAGTAGGGTTCGATTTGAAGCAATCTTTTACTATTTTATGCACTATGATTCTTCAAAATTCTATTCTAAATCATTATGCCGAATCATTCCCCACAAAAGTTTTGAAAAACGTCGACCGTGACTCGGTTTTTTAGCACGTACTTCAAACGTCCCAGATTTGGGTTTTCGAAGTAGGGTTCGATTTGAAGCACTCTTTTACTGTTTTGATGCACTCCGTTGGTTCGAAATTGTATTCTACATCTACAAGCCTATTCATTCCCCACAAAACTTCCAACAAACGTCGACCGTGACTCGGTTTTTTTAGCACGTACTTCAAACGTCCCAGATTTGGGTTTCCGAAGTAGGGCTCATTTTGAAGCACACTTTTACTATTTTATGCACTCCGTTTCGTTGAAATTCTATTCTAAATCATAAAGCCTAATCATTCCCCACAAAACTTTTTAAAAATGTCGACCGTGACTCGGTTTTTTTACCACATACTTCAAACGTCCCAAATTTGGGTTTTCGAATTAGGTTTCGATTTGAAGGACTCTTTTACTGTTTGGATGCACTCCGCTTGTTGGAAATTCTTTTCTACATCATCAAGCCTAATCATTCCCTACAAAAGTTTTAAAAATGTCGACCGTGACTCGGGTTTTTTAGCACGTACTTCAAACGTCCCTGATTAGTGTTTCGAAGTAGGGTTCGATTTGAAGCAATCTTTTACTATTTTATGCACTATGATTCTTCAAAATTCTATTCTAAATCATTATGCCGAATCATTCCCCACAAAAGTTTTGAAAAACGTCGACCGTGACTCGGTTTTTTAGCACGTACTTCAAACGTCCCAGATTTGGGTTTTCGAAGTAGGGTTCGATTTGAAGCACTCTTTTACTGTTTTGATGCACTCCGTTGGTTCGAAATTGTATTCTACATCTACAAGCCTATTCATTCCCCACAAAACTTCCAACAAACGTCGACCGTGACTCGGTTTTTTTAGCACGTACTTCAAACGTCCCAGATTTGGGTTTCCGAAGTAGGGCTCATTTTGAAGCACACTTTTACTATTTTATGCACTCCGTTTCGTTGAAATTCTATTCTAAATCATAAAGCCTAATCATTCCCCACAAAACTTTTTAAAAATGTCGACCGTGACTCGGTTTTTTTACCACATACTTCAAACGTCCCAAATTTGGGTTTTCGAATTAGGTTTCGATTTGAAGGACTCTTTTACTGTTTGGATGCACTCCGCTTGTTGGAAATTCTTTTCTACATCATCAAGCCTAATCATTCCCTACAAAAGTTTTAAAAATGTCGACCGTGACTCGGGTTTTTTAGCACGTACTTCAAACGTCCCTGATTAGTGTTTCGAAGTAGGGTTCGATTTGAAGCAATCTTTTACTATTTTATGCACTATGATTCTTCAAAATTCTATTCTAAATCATTATGCCGAATCATTCCCCACAAAAGTTTTGAAAAACGTCGACCGTGACTCGGTTTTTTAGCACGTACTTCAAACGTCCCAGATTTGGGTTTTCGAAGTAGGGTTCGATTTGAAGCACTCTTTTACTGTTTTGATGCACTCCGTTGGTTCGAAATTGTATTCTACATCTACAAGCCTATTCATTCCCCACAAAACTTCCAACAAACGTCGACCGTGACTCGGTTTTTTTAGCACGTACTTCAAACGTCCCAGATTTGGGTTTCCGAAGTAGGGCTCATTTTGAAGCACACTTTTACTATTTTATGCACTCCGTTTCGTTGAAATTCTATTCTAAATCATAAAGCCTAATCATTCCCCACAAAACTTTTTAAAAATGTCGACCGTGACTCGGTTTTTTTACCACATACTTCAAACGTCCCAAATTTGGGTTTTCGAATTAGGTTTCGATTTGAAGGACTCTTTTACTGTTTGGATGCACTCCGCTTGTTGGAAATTCTTTTCTACATCATCAAGCCTAATCATTCCCTACAAAAGTTTTAAAAATGTCGACCGTGACTCGGGTTTTTTAGCACGTACTTCAAACGTCCCTGATTAGTGTTTCGAAGTAGGGTTCGATTTGAAGCAATCTTTTACTATTTTATGCACTATGATTCTTCAAAATTCTATTCTAAATCATTATGCCGAATCATTCCCCACAAAAGTTTTGAAAAACGTCGACCGTGACTCGGTTTTTTAGCACGTACTTCAAACGTCCCAGATTTGGGTTTTCGAAGTAGGGTTCGATTTGAAGCACTCTTTTACTGTTTTGATGCACTCCGTTGGTTCGAAATTGTATTCTACATCTACAAGCCTATTCATTCCCCACAAAACTTCCAACAAACGTCGACCGTGACTCGGTTTTTTTAGCACGTACTTCAAACGTCCCAGATTTGGGTTTCCGAAGTAGGGCTCATTTTGAAGCACACTTTTACTATTTTATGCACTCCGTTTCGTTGAAATTCTATTCTAAATCATAAAGCCTAATCATTCCCCACAAAACTTTTTAAAAATGTCGACCGTGACTCGGTTTTTTTACCACATACTTCAAACGTCCCAAATTTGGGTTTTCGAATTAGGTTTCGATTTGAAGGACTCTTTTACTGTTTGGATGCACTCCGCTTGTTGGAAATTCTTTTCTACATCATCAAGCCTAATCATTCCCTACAAAAGTTTTAAAAATGTCGACCGTGACTCGGGTTTTTTAGCACGTACTTCAAACGTCCCTGATTAGTGTTTCGAAGTAGGGTTCGATTTGAAGCAATCTTTTACTATTTTATGCACTATGATTCTTCAAAATTCTATTCTAAATCATTATGCCGAATCATTCCCCACAAAAGTTTTGAAAAACGTCGACCGTGACTCGGTTTTTTAGCACGTACTTCAAACGTCCCAGATTTGGGTTTTCGAAGTAGGGTTCGATTTGAAGCACTCTTTTACTGTTTTGATGCACTCCGTTGGTTCGAAATTGTATTCTACATCTACAAGCCTATTCATTCCCCACAAAACTTCCAACAAACGTCGACCGTGACTCGGTTTTTTTAGCACGTACTTCAAACGTCCCAGATTTGGGTTTCCGAAGTAGGGCTCATTTTGAAGCACACTTTTACTATTTTATGCACTCCGTTTCGTTGAAATTCTATTCTAAATCATAAAGCCTAATCATTCCCCACAAAACTTTTTAAAAATGTCGACCGTGACTCGGTTTTTTTACCACATACTTCAAACGTCCCAAATTTGGGTTTTCGAATTAGGTTTCGATTTGAAGGACTCTTTTACTGTTTGGATGCACTCCGCTTGTTGGAAATTCTTTTCTACATCATCAAGCCTAATCATTCCCTACAAAAGTTTTAAAAATGTCGACCGTGACTCGGGTTTTTTAGCACGTACTTCAAACGTCCCTGATTAGTGTTTCCGAAGTAGGGTTCGATTTGAAGCAATCTTTTACTATTTTATGCACTATGATTCTTCAAAATTCGATTCTAAATCATTATGCCGAATCATTCCCCACAAAAGTTTTGAAAAACGTCGACCGTGACTCGGTTTTTTAGCACGTACTTCAAACGTCCCAGATTTGGGTTTTCGAAGTAGAGTTCGATTTGAAGCACTCTTTTACGGTTTTGATACACTCCGTTGGTTCGAAATTGTATTCTACATCTACAAGCCTATTCATTCCCCACAAAACTTCCAACAAACGTCGACCGTGACTCGGTTTTTTTAGCACGTACTTCAACCGTCCCTGATTAGTGTTTCGAAGTAGGGTTCAATTTGAAGCAATCTTTTACTATTTTATGCACTCCGTTTCGTTGAAATTCTATTCTAAATCATAAAGCCTAATCATTCCCTACAAAAGTTTTAAAAATGTCGACCGTGACTCGGGTTTTTTAGCACGTACTTCAACCGTCCCTGATTAGTGTTTCGAAATAGGGTTCGATTTGAAGCACTCTTTTACTGTTTTGATGCACTCCGCTTGTTGGAAATTCTTTTCTACATCATAAAGCCTAATCATTCCCTACAAAAGTTTTAAAAATGTCGACCGTGACTCGGGTTTTTTAGCACGTACTTCAAACGTCCCTTTTTAGTGTTTCGAAGTAGGGTTCAATTTGAAGCAATCTTTTACTATTTTATGCACTATGATTCTTCAAAATTCGATTCTAAATCATTATGCCGAATCATTCCCCACAAAAGTTTTGAAAAACGTCGATCGTGACTCGGGTTTTTTAGCACGANTCCCCACAAAAGTTTTGAAAAACGTCGATCGTGACTCGGGTTTTTTAGCACGTACTTCAAACGTCCCTGATTAGTGTTTCGAAATAGGGTTCGATTTGAAGCACTCTTTTACTGTTTTATGTAATACATTTCTTTTAAATTCTATTATAATTCATCAAGCCTAATCATTCCTCACAAAAGTTTTAAAAAATGTCGACCGTGACTCGGTTTTTTTAGCACGTACTTCAAACGTCCCTGATTTAGGTTTCCGAAGTAGGGTTCGATTTGAAGCAATCTTTTACTATTTTATTTACTATGATTCTTCAAAATTCGATTCTAAATCATTATGCCGAATCATTCCCCACAAAAGTTTTGAAAAACGTCGACCGTGACTCGGTTTTTTAGCACGTACTTCAAACGTCCCAAATTTGGGTTTTCGAAGTAGGGTTCGATTTGAAGCACTCTTTTACTGTTTTATGTAATACATTTCTTTTAAATTCTATTATAAATCATCAAGCCTAATCATTCCGCACAAAAGTTTTAAAAAACGTCGACCGTGACTCGGTTTTTTGGCACGTACTTCAAACGTCCCAGATTTACAAAAGTTTTAAAAAACGTCGACCGTGACTCGGTTTTTTGGCACGTACTTCAAACGTCCCAGATTTTGGTTTCCGATGTAGGGTTCGATTTGAAGCAATCTTTTACTATTTTATGCATTATGATTCTTCAAAAATCGATTCTAAATCATTATGCCGAATCATTCCCCACAAAAGTTTTGAAAAACGTCGACCGTGACTCGGTTTTTTAGCACGTACTTGAAACGTCCCAGATTTGGGTTTTCGAAGTAGGGTTCGATTTGAAGCACTCTTTTACTGTTTTATGTAATACATTTCTTTTAAATTCTATTATAAATCATCAAGCCTAATCATTCCGCACAAAAGTTTTAAAAAACGTCGACCGTGACTCGGTTTTTTGGCACGTACTTCAAACGTCCCAGATTTGGGTTTCCGATGTAGGGTTCGATTTGAAGCAATCTTTTACTATTTTATGCATTATGATTCTTCAAAAATCGATTCTAAATCATTATGCCGAATCATTCCCCACAAAAGTTTTGAAAAACGTCGACCGTGACTCGGTTTTTTAGCACGTACTTCAAACGTCCCAGATTTGGGTTTTCGAAGTAGGGTTCGATTTGAAGCACTCTTTTACTGTTTTATGTAATACATTTCTTTTAAATTCTATTATAAATCATCAAGCCTAATCATTCCGCACAAAAGTTTTAAAAAACGTCGACCGTGACTCGGTTTTTTAGCACGTACTTCAAATGTCCCAGATTTGGGTTTCCGATGTAGGGTTCGATTTGAAGCACTCTTTTACTGTTTTATGTAATACATTTCTTTTAAATTCTATTATAAATCATCAAGCCTAATCATTCCGCACAAAAGTTTTAAAAAACGTCGACCGTGACTCGGTTTTTTAGCACGTACTTCAAACGTCCCAGATTTGGGTTTTCGAAGTAGGGTTCGATTTGAAGCACTCTTTTACTGTTTTGATACACTCCGTTTGTTCGAAATTGTATTCTACATCTACAAGCCTATTCATTCCCCACAAAACTTCCAACAAACGTCGACCGTGACACGGTTTTTTTAGCACGTACTTCAAATGTCCCAGATTTGGGTTTCCGAAGTAGGGCTCATTTTGAAGCACACATTTACTATTTTACGCACTCCGTTTCGTTGAAATTCTATTCTAAATCAAAAAGCCTGATCATTCCCC
>NW_019272649.1:0-3374 GCF_002738345.1 Cucurbita maxima
CGTTTAAAGTTAGTGTAACTACCTTTTACCTAATTTAAATTTTTAGAGTTAAATGTGAAGTATTTATGCATAGTAAAACTTAGTCCGTTCAAATTATTATAAGTAAATTTAAATTATTTTATGTAAATTTAGACTTAATAGTAGAAGTAAATTTAAATTACTTTAAGAAAATTAGGCTTAAATGGTTTAAATTCTTAGGAGTAAAATTAAATTATTTTAGGCTTAACTCGTTGAATTAGATTAAATTATTTTAGGATTAACTAGTAGAGTCAATTTCAATAGTGCACCTCAAACACTCATTCTCTCCCTCTATTTTAAGAAGAAAATTATGCATAAAATCACTTGAGAACATAAATGTTGAAAACCTCTCAATTAACTCATGCCCTTCAATGATGTTATCTCCCCATGGATAAGTAAGATTATTAAATGTGTGATTCTCCCCACAAAGAGTAAGTAGATGAAACAAATTAAGACTAGAGAGAGCATATCTGTTTGCCTAGATGGTAACCTAGGATTGAACGACTATAGTAGTTTGAACACAGAAGATTTGTTAGAGATGATTAAAGGGTGAGACCCGTGTTGTTGACCGATCTTGTAACGATACAAAAATAAATATATATTTATATTTATATATATATGCACATTTGGCTCGGTCGCCAAAAAACCTGCAAAAATTCAAATGAGATTCCAAAAATCTTGGACATGCCTTCTCGATCCTTACGACTCATCAAAAATAAGTCCATACTTCTCCCCATCTCATGCCAGATGCCAGATGCTTTAATTAATTATGTATTGTGCATGTATGTTTTAACTAAATAGAAAATGTATATGCATAAAGTATGCCATATAGATTTAAAATCCCACCCTAGGCTAAGCATGTTTCATGCATTACAAGTATGTTAAGTGTTGCAATGTGTAGTATGCATGTTTAGGGTTCCATGAGGGACAGATATAAATTGTTATATTATTGCATGGAATGGATGATTATATAATTGTTATATAAAGCATGTTAGATGCATGTTATAGGTTATTTTCAACGTCATAAAACGAGATAGACGTTAAAATATATAACAAAGATAAATGCATGCTCACTTAAGGTTAACAACCAAGCACGATCGATTTTAATAGTTAAAATAGGTCGATATCTTGTAAAACTGCTGTTACAAGAAGGCTCACCTGGCACGATCTTGTCTAAGGCTGGAGGTACTTAAGTTGACGGTTTATGGAACACCTGCTACCTGGAGATCGAGCCAGTACTTGAGCTTAGTTAGCCCAGTTTTATGAGCATGCGTGAGTGATGTAAGGATTTTTTTTGTTTAAAATGAAAAGCCACCTAGACATCAAAGTTAAAAATCACTTAGACTTAGGTTATATTTAATATGCTGGAATATACCTAAGTAATAAGTATACCCAACCGTCTAAAATACCTAGTGGGAGGAAAAATGTATATGAGATACATCGTTTTCTTTTTACGCTCTCTAAAAAATTCACACCGTGAGGTTCATGCTCGGCCTCGTGTCGCCCTGAGAGCGGCCTCCATTCGGAAGGTATTTGCATGAGTCAATAACAAGGTGAATAGAGAAAGTATTTATAGTAAGTCGAAGAAGGAAGTATATCAACACATCCTATGGTCTCCACCACTATGTTGCACCGTGAGAGTCCCATGTTCTGCCTGCATGTTTCCCCAGAGAAGCTACCCATTCGGAGGGTCGTAACATGGGAGTCGGAAGTAACGCAAACTCCAGAAACCTACAGTAATGCGAACTACTGCCCATGTGATCAACAAGTTTCCCCAACCAAAGCTCGGATTCATCTTACCATTTGAGATACTAAGGGACATGAAACCTACAGTTAGTTACTTCGGATTATTTGCTATGTATTTTTGCCTGACCATCTAGGTAGCAAGTTTGACAAGAAAACAGTCAAGTGTATATTTGTTGGATACGAAAATCAAAGGAAAGGATGGAAGTGCTGTGATATAACAAGTGGAAAATACGATACATCAAGAGATGTAGTTTTCGATCAAGCATCTTCATGGTGGTCCTCGGATTAGAAAGTCTTACCATAATCAATGATCGAAGAAATTCTACAACAGATGATGGGGGAGCAAACTACGCAAATTCAATCAAATGTTGATGCACCTGAAGATCCAAGTGACATTGATATTGACAAGCAAGAGCTGACTCAATCAAGCGTATATGATAAAAATGAAACGACACATCAACAAGTTAGGCGATAAAATGGAATCCGAAGGCCAAATCATAAGTATGCAAATGCAGATATGGTAGAAGATAGAGCTTGCGAACCAAAGACATATGAAGAGGCATCATAAAACTCAGTTTGGCAGAAGCAATGAAAGAAGGAACTATAGCCCTGGAGCAGAATCAAACTTGGAAACTAGTGCCAAGACTAGGAGATGTCAAACCCATCTCTTGCGAGTGGGTCTACAAAATAAAGCATCGACTGGATGGATCAATCGAGAGATACAAGGCTCGACTCGTAGCTCGAGGATTTTCTCAACAATATGGACTAGACTATGATGAAACATTAAGTCCAGTGGCAAAGATTACTAGCGTACGAGTCCTGCTAGCACTCGCAGCAAGTAAAGATTAGAAACGGTAGCAAATAAAGGCAAAGAGTTGAACGATGAAACGACATAGCGATGAAGGTGCTACCGACATTGGTTTTCAACTTTAGCCGTTGGATCTACGGACCCTTGAGTCTTGTTAAACATATCCAAATAGCAGCTCAATCCAACGATTGGATGTGAATATACGATTGATTTTCTTCTGCGTCTTCTGCGGGATGATTCTGCAACCAAATCTGGTTGCAGATTTTCTTTAATTACAATTTTGTAATAAAGTGAAACTTCAGAGGTATTTTGGTAATTTTCCACATTTTGAATAAATTATTATTATTTTTCTAAAAAAAAAAAATCCATAATTTTTCTTAAAATCCTTCCTCCCTTAGATGTGGCTAGTAATTTTTCAGACCCTCTTGAAATTCCTTCTAGATAAGGAATTAAAAATCAAGAAAGATCTTCGGTCATTGAAAAATGACCTTTTTGCCCTTTTCACATACTTTTTCCTTTCCAATCTTTGTCGGAGGGCCATAAATTCTTAAAATTACTTCTAACCCTATAGAAATGACTTGATCGAGACTCTTGTCCTATCTTAATCCTCTTCATTTCTTTCCTTGAATCATTTGGATCTTACATGGCCGCTTGTTCTTATTGGAGCTAATTTCCTTTATTTTTTGGGGTGTTACATCATTCCTCATCACTTTGCTCCTCAAATCGTATTCATCAATCATAATTTTATACATGATCGTAAGATGAATTGGTCAACTCCTTACTGGTCTCTATGTGCGTACAC
>NW_019272649.1:4331-6253 GCF_002738345.1 Cucurbita maxima
TTGTAGCAAATATCATAATTATCGGTTTTATAGTTGAACATACAGACATTTTCCTCACTCATATGCCACGAACATAGACTACTTTCACAATTATCTCTATCTCTCTTATCTATGTAGACATTGAAGTAATGAAACGAGTCATGCCATTGGAAGGAACAGTAAAACAATGTCGTGCCCCATAAGTTTGGACGAAAACTGAAGTCGTAGCTGGCCCAGGGTGCCAGCTTGTGGACTCCCAAGTCATCATCGCTAGATTTGCAGTGAACAGTGAGCTGATTTTTAGATTTTAGAGCATTTGTTATCTTGACCATAATATTTGGATTTTGGAGGAATGATCCTTCTACGGTAGTGAATTGGTTAGCAAAGAACAATGAAATTAAGAGAGAAAGTGCAAGCGTTGAAAATAAACTCATATGGTTGAAATGGGAGAGGAAAAGAGATGTGTATGAACACATTTGTGCTTCATTTGTTTCACTTTTTATAGTTGAAAAAGAGTGTAATGGAAGATAACAGTTGATCGGTAATAACCAAAAAATAAATAAATAAATAAACCAACCCATTTGTTTGTATTTCTAATTCTTTCTTTCTTTATTCCTTTTTTGTAACATATGATTTTGGGAGAAGAGTTTGTTGAGTATTTTAGGGCAGTAGTTGTGTGAGGGTTTGGGGAGGGAAGGGATTAGTTATTATTAATTAATTCTTTTTTACTGTGGTTAAATTTTTTCTAATAAAAATAGGATCATGATTCATAACCGTGTTAGTTTTTAAATTGAAAAATATATGCTTGAAACCTAGTCTCCGTTATTGCTCTCTAAAATTTTGAATTAAAAAAAGTAAAAGTATAATATGGAAATTAATTTTCTATTATGGTCGTTCGGGTCCTTCACCTAGTCTAATTTTCATAATATCTCATGACCTAGCTCAACGGTAGTAGTTGGGGTCCGGTTCAACGCTTTTAAGGGTTGGTTCGGCCTGTTCGTGATCCTCGGGAACGGTTCAAGTTATTTTTAATTATTAATGTACTAATTTAGTTAATTGTTTGCTTTAAAATGCCAAGACCAATCCCCTTTAGTGTGTTTAATTAATTATGTATTGTGCATGTATGTTTTAACTAAATAGAAAATGTATATGCATAAAGTATGCCATATAGATTTAAAATCCCACCCTAGGCTAAGCATGTTTCATGCATTACAAGTATGTTATAAGTGTTACAATGTGTAGTATGCATGTTTAGGGTTCCATGAGGGACAGATATAAATTGTTATATTATTGCATGGAATGGATGATTATATAATTGTTATATAAAGCATGTTAGATGCATGTTATAGGTTATTTTCAACGTCATAAAACGAGATAGACGTTAAAGTATATAACAAAGATAAATGCATGCTCACTTAAAGTTAACAACCAAGCACGATCGATTTTAATAGTTAAAATAGATCGATATCTTGTAAAACTGCGGTTACAAGAAGGCTCACCTGGCACGATCTTGTCTAAGGCTGGAGGTACTTAAGTTGACGGTTTATGGAACACCTGCTACCTGGAGATCGAGCCAGTACTTGAGCTTAGTTAGCCCAGTTTTATGAGCATGCGTGAGTGATGTAAGGATTTTTTTTTTTTTAAATGAAAAGCCACCTAGACATCAAAGTTAAAAATCACTTAGACTTAGGTTATATTTAATATGCTGGAATATACCTAAGTAATAACTATACCCAACCGTCTAAAATACCTAGTGGGAGGAAAAATGTATATGAGATACATCGTTTTCTTTTTACGCTCTCTAAAAAATTCACACCGTGAGGTTCATGCTCGACCTCGTGTCGCCCTGAGAGCGGCCTCCATTCGGAAGGTATTTGCATGAGTCAATAACAAGGTGAATAGAGAAAGTATTTATAGTAAGTGGAAGAAGGAAGTATATCAAC
>NW_019272649.1:9075-15484 GCF_002738345.1 Cucurbita maxima
ACTTCATCTTTTGTGCAAATTTAAGGGGATCGGGATTAAAACATGGCCACAAACGTCATTTATAGGGAGTATAAGTACCAAGAAATTGTTATGTAAAAATCAAATTCGTTGAGGAATGAAATTGAGATCTTAAATTTAGAAGTTTTCTTAGAAATTGGAACATCATATTTGTCATTTCTAAGTTTCATGCAATTCTTGTGGTAGAATTGTATCCGAGCCATTCAATCAAGTCTTGATTAAGTTTGATTGCGGAGTGACTCGATTTAGAACAAGGTTACCAAATCATGCTTTTATAGTAAGATGTAATCTAATTCTAGCCTTATCTCTTGGTTGATTTGAATTTTGTATAAGGAGGTGTTAATTACTTTGATTCAAGTGTTCTTGCTTCAACAAAAGCATGATTCGTTGAATTGAGGATATGGTTGCCTTATCAAAATGCCGTAGGATAGTCAACGGTAATAAAAAATCTAGACATGTGTTTACTCAAAGATGTGATTAGAGGCCTATAATAAAAAAGCATATCTCCACGACTCCAAATAATGACCAAGGCTAATGTAGAAGTATCACATCCCCCAAATATAGGTGACTCTCTGGCCGTAACGAAGAAACCAACCTCTTTTCCTAGATGTTCATACTAGAAATCACCGTATTGTCTGATTAGAATTTTTTGAAGACGTGCCTCAACCTAGGTATTCGATCCCTCGCTGCATAAGCCAAGCAAGTTTCCATGGTCAAAGAATAGAAAGATGGTACAAATTAAGTAAGAAAAGGTAGCATCTCGGCCGTTACTTCAACTTCCTTTTACACTTTGGTACAAGTACTGTCGAGCTAGACCTAGGCCAACTAGGATTGTGTGAACGATAGTTCATTTTGATTATCTTGCATAGTAGATCTGTCAAAAGAGGGGACGTAGGATTATGAGGATAATCTTAATAGTTGACAAGCATAGGGGATCACTTCCCTAACCTTGGGTGACTAGATTGTCCTATGGGTAGGGTTCGCCAACGAACCTCCCATAGATGATGAGAGAAGCCTAGCACTTACCATGCTATCCCAATTAAAATATGGGCATATATCTTTGGTGCATTGTTCATTTCATACATTACATTACCATTTCTTATCATTACATAAAGTGAATGTACTCTATGCTACCATAATTTCATAATATGTCACATTCACAATAGCATAATAAGTAAACATGAAATTACAAAGCGTAACATTTGTCATCATAACAACACGTCATAACATAACATGCAAATATAGAAATCACAAGGGACGACACAAGCAAGGGCCACAGGGCATCCGCCACTCGTGCTTCAAACAATTCATCGAACCAAAACAGTAGTGAAGAAACTTACCAAGGTAGCTAAGTTGAAGTCCCTAAATCGTACTTTGAGTTAGTTCAATTTTTCCCTTTGAAATCCAAGTAAATCTATGCGAGTTCATGACACTTAATTAACATAAATCGAGCAAAATGCAATACGGATGGAAATCTAGAATATTATTAACAAAATAGAATAGAAAAATAAAAGAAAAAAAGAAGAAGAAGAAAGAAAAAGGAGATATTGTTAAGCCAAACAGTTAATGGAAAAGAATACAATCGAATAGAAAAGAAAAAAAGAAAGAAATAGGGTAGAAAATTTAAGCCAAGATGTGGGAGCAAGAATTGATTAAAAGAAAAAGCGGAAATTTAAAGAATTAAAATAATACGGTTAATTTTAAAAATACATAGATGAAATTTAATAGAGTAAATGGTGAACATAATTAAAATTAATAAAAAGGGAAGTAGATGAAAAAGAGGAAATTTAATAGAGAAAAAATTAAGGATTCGGTGAACATTAAAAGATAAAACCGAAGAAATATCATGTGAAGAAACTCCATCAAATTCTTTCTAGTAACAATATCTTCCCTAAAAAAGTAATAATAGAAAATAACATATTTAATGAAAATGAAATTATATATATATATATATATAACTCTCCAAGACTCCGCTCATAGAGACTCTAATGCTCACATGAAGTCTAACAGAGAGCATTGTAAAATTTAGAGAATTGAAATTGAAATTGATGTCATGGTTCATAAAGGTTGACTTGAATATAAAGGACAAAATCGAACTTTCTCAATGATAAATTGGTGACACCAGCCTAAACTAATCATGTAAGTGGCCTTACTATCGGCATGATTATATTTGATGTTGACACGTTCCCTATGGTTCTGCACGTGTCATATATATTGATATGGGTGAATTGTTTATTAATCGATATGCTTATGATATGGTAGTTATATGTTATAATATGTGAATTGTATGTTAATACTTATGGTACGATGTGTTCAATGATATGTTTGAGATAGGATGCGAAAAGGATGCATTGAACGTAATGTAATGATAGGAGTAAGATATGTTGATGAAACGTTAAGGTTAGGTTACGTATAGAGTGCTATGGATATGAGAGATTGATAAAAACGATATGGTCACAATCAATTGATAAAAGTATATGGTTAGGTTATGGGTAGAAAGGGATAGGATTATGATAGATTGATAGAATGATAGCGTTAAAATACATTCCTGTAACGATATGACTAAGGTACGTTCATGAAACGATATCACTGTGATAGGTATAAGAACGTAAAGACTGTAATAAATTAGGTTACGATATGACCATGAATAGTTTACGATATGATATGATTATGATACGACACCTGAATGACAGATATATATATACACACACACACATTGTGATATGATATGAAAAAGATATGAAATTTGTTATGGTACGAGACAAGTGATAAGTGACATGTTTATGATATGATATATTGTGATGGTATATGTTATGGTATGATAGGTATGAAATGTTACATCTTTCCATGTAAAGTTATGTGATGGATTATGTGATGTTTATCCATGTATGCGTGATACATACATGAAATATATAAGGGAGGGAAGGAGAAAGGAAATGAAATAAATGTTATCTTATGAATAAAAATTATGGGACCTCGTGCATGTATGTATGTCATGTGTATTGGGATACTTCCCCGTTATGTTATGTTAGTATGTATGCATACCTTCGATATTTATGTTCGACATGTTATCATGAAGACTTTTTCTTTTATGAGGGTCCAGTGACGTGTATTGTGTTGTGCCCGACAAAGTCCAGCGTAAGGGGCACGTATAACAATTCGTCTGATGGGTCCATGTATGCATACGTAGGCTGTGTGTAGAAAAGTATCATGCATCCAACTCTGCCAAGAATTAAAAAAAAATTAAGGTCATGCTATGGTTTAATCGATAGGTCACAGTCATATATTGTGTGTGATTGCATTATTAACGGAATAATATAACTTTACACGATATAAGGTGTTTGCCTCACTAGTTGTGTTTGTATATCCCAACACCATTTTTGCCTTTATAAAAACATTTAACAGCACCCTCTTGTAATTAAATATTATTTTGTATTAAATTTTTGTGTTGTTTATCTTCATTTAAATTTATATTTTATCGAATTTTCATGTTTTATTTTATTTTACTTTTCATTTTTTTTGTTTGCTTTTTCATAATTTTAGTTTTGGTCAGAAATTTAAATTCTTGAAAATCGGACATCAAAAAAGGTTGTGGAACTACAATATAATATGTGAAACTTTTAATAAGATATATGGAAATTCAAGGATTATGCCTACCATCCTATTTTAAAATCGATGTGAAGATTACAGTAACATGAGCGTTTAATATCTATTTTAGATTTTATTATTCTAAACTTTCTCTAAGATTGGTCAATAAAATTCATTATTTTTTTAGTTTTAATATAAAAATGATATTACAATTTTGAAAACTTGTATTCATATACAAATTAAATTTTTTTTTTTTATAATTTAAAATTTTGGAGAAAAACAATACACTTCATTATCAAATACATTTCAAAACAAAACAAAACAACCTTTTTGTGTTATCCCATTATTTTTCATTTGTTCCTATCTTTTATAGATCCACTTGTGTATCAATTCATCAACATTAGCAAGAAAGTTTCTCAAGTAAATTCCATCATCTTTAGCCGTCCAAATACAAGTTCCTACAGTTCCATGTTTGCACCTATCACGGAGCCATAAGTGCTGCGTTTCAGGCCAAAAGCTTTCAAAAGAGACATATGCATGTGGCGTCTCCAATTTGCACCAATAGAGGGTTGTTCCCCAAAAGTTAACCTTGAAGTTCCATTGGTAATCATCTCCATGATTAAGCAAACGATGATACCCCAAGTCATCGTCTTTAGACTGACAATGCACAAGCAACCCAAGTTTGCTTAGCCCGTTAACCACATGAATGTAATATCTAGAAGGTCCTGGTGGTGGTAACGCGACCCTTGGAACCTCAGCCCCCACTAAAGCCACCGTGAAAAGAAAGAAAGCGACAATATTCTTTATCATTTCCTAATACACCTTTAGCTTAACTACCAATTTGTGTTGGACATGTGAATAAATATACATACTTATAGTACATGCAAGAAACTATGTAAATGCATGCTATGGTGGTTAAAAACTTAATGATTTAACTAATTTCGGTTATGCAACACAATTTAAGGTTAATTTTGGGATAATTTTAGAGATTTATTAGATTTTCAATAACAAAATTCCTCGAATAGATAATAGTTACTAGCCCAAGAATAATAAATATTTGATTGATTTTTAAAACACTTTCATAAAATGGACAACAAAATATGCATACTTTCCCGTAGAAAATATAAAATAGAGAAAGCAATTCATGAATTACATATGGTATAGCACTCAAAGTATTAAATTCCCAATTTATTTTTTTAAGTTGAACTTTCAAACTTTTTACGAGGACCTTAGAAATTTTAAGGTGATGTAGAACAAATAAGTTCAAAAAATTCTAGAACTATAGTTTCAAATAAGAATTGTCATCCATTAGGTCCAAAACGACTTGCCATCCCTTAGGTGATCCATCAATAGGAATATCCTACACCCCATATCTCATTAGTGTCATAAAGGGCACATCACACTTTTGGAAGTCCATAAACTTGAACTTAGTTCGTGAAGACTCCAACCAAACCTTGAAGTCATGACTTCCATCACTTCATTCTCATTATTGGTGGATTTTATCTCGCAAATTCCCAACTTAACCAAAACTCAGTTGAGGTAATGGTTTGCTTGAGAGGTGTTTAATTCCTATAGGGATCGTCTTTGGTTGTATGAACAATATTGCTTGGGTCTACTTATGTGGTTTGTACCAAGGCATTTTCTATATTGTCTAGGCCTACTACGTGCTCTCCATGGAGGCATGCTTGCCATCTAGAATTATGGTAATAGGAGGCTGGGTCCAAGGAATTTTACCTTGTACTAGGTGATAAGGCAACCCTAATCCTCAGTCCAACGATCCAAGCTTTTGTTTTAACAAGAACCCTTGAATAAAAGTAATTAACACCTCCTTATATGAAATTTGGATCAACCAAGAGATAAGGCTAGAATTAGATTACCTCTTACGATCGAAGCTCTAGAAGCAAGATTTGGAACCTTGTTCTAAATTGAGTCACTCCACAATATAACTTGATCAAGGCTTGATTGAATGGCTTAGGTGCAATTCTACCACAAGAATTGCTTGAAACTTAGAAATGGCAAATATGATGCTCGAATTTCTAAGGAAAACGTCTCAATTTGAGATCTGAATTACATTCATCAACGAATCTAATTTTTACATAACATATTGTGGGTATTTATAGTCTCCCGACAAAAGACGTTTGTGGACAGAATTTATTCGAGACGTTTGTGGACGGAATTTATTCGAGACATTTGTGGATGGGATTTATTCTTGATCCCCTTTAATTTCCACAAAAGAAAAAGTCCAATTGACCATTTGACTTTTACATAATTTTTTCTAACAAATGTTGATGTGCTTGAGTGGCTAATGCGACAGATTTGATTTGAAATCAATTGAGTTTTCTGCATGTAGGTTCGAATTCTGTTGTTGACATATTTTTTTTAATCGGATTCGTCCTTGATTCAAAAATAAAATGACGTATCAGCCACAACAAAAATACAATCTTTACCATTTTTAGTGTCCAGTAAACCAAGAACAAATTGTATAGATATATTAGTCCAAGGTTTGCTACAAAACTTTTGGATATCATGCTTCATCTTCAGCCAAAAGAAATGTTTATGCAACATCTTATAAACTTTATTAATCCTGAGATGTCCCATTAAGGCACCACCATGTGCTTCTCTCCAAAGTAAATATTTTATAAAGCATTTAGGAATACAAAGCATAAAAAATTTATGAAACAAATAATAACCGTCCATTGCTTTTTTTTTTTGCAAGACAAGATGGATAAATAGTTCTCAAATCTTGGTCATCTTTATATAATTCGGTAATATACTCAAGTCCAAGAATTTTTGCACTAAGAGA
>NW_019272650.1:0-15350 GCF_002738345.1 Cucurbita maxima
GCTTGATGATTTATAATAGAATTTAAAAGAAATGTATTACATAAAACAGTAAAAGAGTGCTTCAAATTGAACCCTATTTCGAAACACTAATCAGGGACGTTTGAAGTACGTGCTAAAAAACCCGAGTCACGGTCGACATTTTTAAAACTTTTGTACGGAATGATTAGGCTTGATGATAAAGAAAAGAATTTCCAACAAGCGGAGTGCATCAAAACAGTAAAAGAGTCCTTCAAATCGAAACCTAATTCGAAAACCCAAATTTGGAACGTTTGAAGTATGTGGTAAAAAAACCGAGTCACGGTCGACACCTAATTCGAAAACCCAAATTTGGAACGTTTGAAGTATGTGGTAAAAAAACCGAGTCACGGTCGACATTTTTAAAAAGCTTTGTGGGAAATGATTAGGCTTGTAGATGTAGAATACAATTTTGAACCAACGGAGTGCATCAAAACAGTAAAAGAGTGCTTCAAATCGAACCCTACTTCGAAAACTCAAATCTGGGACGTTTGAAGTACGTGCTAAAAAACCGAGTCACGGTCGACGTTTTTCAAAACTTTTGTGGGGAATGATTCGGCATAATGATTTAGAATCGAATTTTGAAGAATCATAGTGCATAAACTAGTAAAAGATTGCTTCAAATCGAACCCTACTTCGGAAACCCAAAGCTGGGACGTTTGAAGTACGTCCTAAAAAAACCGAGTCACAGTCGACGTTTTTTAAAACTTTTGTGAGGAATGATTAGGCTTGATGATTTATAATAGAATTTAAAAGAAATGTATTACATAAAACAGTAAAAGTGTGCTTCAAAATGAGCCCTACTTCGGAAACCCAAAACTGGGACGTTTGAAGTACGTGCTAAAAAAACCGAGAAACGGTCAACGTTTGTCGGAAGTTTTGTGGGGAATGATTAGGCTTGATGATTTATAATAGAATCTAAAAGAAATGTATTACAAAAAAGAGTAAAAGAGTGCTTCAAATCAAACCCTACTTCGAAAACCCAAATCTGGGACGTTTGAAGTACGTGCTAAAAGACCGAGTCACGATCGACGTTTTTCAAAACTTTTGTGGGGAATGATTCAGCATAATGATTTAGAAACGAATTTTGAAGAATTATAGTGCATAAAATAGTAAAAGATTGCTTCAAATCGAACCTTACCTCGAAAACCCAAATCTTGGACGTTTGAAGTACGTGCTAAAAAACCGAGTCACGGTCGACGTTTTTCAAAACTTTTGTGGGGAATGATTCGGCATAATGATTTAGAATCGAATTTTGAAGAATCATAGTGCATAAAATAGTAAAAGATTGCTTCAAATCGAACCCTACTTCGGAAACCCAAATCTGGGACGTTTGAAGTACGTGCTAAAAAAACCGAGTCACGGTCGACGTTTTTTAAAACTTTTGTAAGGAATGATTAGGCTTGATTATTTATAATAGAATTTAAAAGAAATGTATTACATAAAACAGTAAAAGAGTGCTTCAAATCGAACCCTATTTCGAAACACTAATCAGGGACGTTTGAAGTACGTGCTAAAAAACCCGAGTCACGGTCGACATTTTTAAAACTTTTGTAGGGAATGATTAGGCTTGATGATGTAGAAAAGAATTTCCAACAAGCGGAGTGCATCAAAACAGTAAAAGAGTCCTTCAAATCGAAACCTAATTCGAAAACCCAAATTTGGGACGTTTGAAGTATGTGGTAAAAAAACCGAGTCACGGTCGACATTTTTAAAAAGTTTTGTGGGGAATGATTAGGCTTTATGATTTAGAATAGAATTTCAACGAAACGGAGTGCATAAAATAGTAAAAGTGTGCTTCAAAATGAGCCCTACTTCGGAAACCCAAATCTGGGACGTTTGAAGTACGTGCTAAAAAAACCGAGTCACGGTCGACGTTTGTTGGAAGTTTTGTGGGGAATGAATAGGCTTGTAGATGTAGAATACAATTTCGAACCAACGGAGTGCATCAAAACAGTAAAAGAGTGCTTCAAATCGAACCCTACTTCGAAAACCCAAATCTGGGACGTTTGAAGTACGTGCTAAAAAACCGAGTCACGGTCGACGTTTTTCAAAACTTTTGTGGGGAATGATTCGGCATAATGATTTAGAATAGAATTTTGAAGAATCATAGTGCATAAAATAGTAAAAGATTGCTTCAAATCGAACCCTACTTCGAAACACTAATCAGGGACGTTTGAAGTACGTGCTAAAAAACCCGAGTCACGGTCGACATTTTTAAAACTTTTGTAGGGAATGATTAGGCTTGATGATGTAGAAAAGAATTTCCAACAAGCGGAGTGCATCCAAACAGTAAAAGAGTCCTTCAAATCGAAACCTAATTCGAAAACCCAAATTTGGGACGTTTGAAGTATGTGGTAAAAAAACCGAGTCACGGTCGACATTTTTAAAAAGTTTTGTGGGGAATGATTAGGCTTTATGATTTAGAATAGAATTTCAACGAAACGGAGTGCATAAAATAGTAAAAGTGTGCTTCAAAATGAGCCCTACTTCGGAAACCCAAATCTGGGACGTTTGAAGTACGTGCTAAAAAAACCGAGTCACGGTCGACGTTTGTTGGAAGTTTTGTGGGGAATGAATAGGCTTGTAGATGTAGAATACAATTTCGAACCAACGGAGTGCATCAAAACAGTAAAAGAGTGCTTCAAATCGAACCCTACTTCGAAAACCCAAATCTGGGACGTTTGAAGTACGTGCTAAAAAACCGAGTCACGGTCGACGTTTTTCAAAACTTTTGTGGGGAATGATTCGGCATAATGATTTAGAATAGAATTTTGAAGAATCATAGTGCATAAAATAGTAAAAGATTGCTTCAAATCGAACCCTACTTCGAAACACTAATCAGGGACGTTTGAAGTACGTGCTAAAAAACCCGAGTCACGGTCGACATTTTTAAAACTTTTGTAGGGAATGATTAGGCTTGATGATGTAGAAAAGAATTTCCAACAAGCGGAGTGCATCCAAACAGTAAAAGAGTCCTTCAAATCGAAACCTAATTCGAAAACCCAAATTTGGGACGTTTGAAGTATGTGGTAAAAAAACCGAGTCACGGTCGACATTTTTAAAAAGTTTTGTGGGGAATGATTAGGCTTTATGATTTAGAATAGAATTTCAACGAAACGGAGTGCATAAAATAGTAAAAGTGTGCTTCAAAATGAGCCCTACTTCGGAAACCCAAATCTGGGACGTTTGAAGTACGTGCTAAAAAAACCGAGTCACGGTCGACGTTTGTTGGAAGTTTTGTGGGGAATGAATAGGCTTGTAGATGTAGAATACAATTTCGAACCAACGGAGTGCATCAAAACAGTAAAAGAGTGCTTCAAATCGAACCCTACTTCGAAAACCCAAATCTGGGACGTTTGAAGTACGTGCTAAAAAACCGAGTCACGGTCGACGTTTTTCAAAACTTTTGTGGGGAATGATTCGGCATAATGATTTAGAATAGAATTTTGAAGAATCATAGTGCATAAAATAGTAAAAGATTGCTTCAAATCGAACCCTACTTCGAAACACTAATCAGGGACGTTTGAAGTACGTGCTAAAAAACCCGAGTCACGGTCGACATTTTTAAAACTTTTGTAGGGAATGATTAGGCTTGATGATGTAGAAAAGAATTTCCAACAAGCGGAGTGCATCCAAACAGTAAAAGAGTCCTTCAAATCGAAACCTAATTCGAAAACCCAAATTTGGGACGTTTGAAGTATGTGGTAAAAAAACCGAGTCACGGTCGACATTTTTAAAAAGTTTTGTGGGGAATGATTAGGCTTTATGATTTAGAATAGAATTTCAACGAAACGGAGTGCATAAAATAGTAAAAGTGTGCTTCAAAATGAGCCCTACTTCGGAAACCCAAATCTGGGACGTTTGAAGTACGTGCTAAAAAAACCGAGTCACGGTCGACGTTTGTTGGAAGTTTTGTGGGGAATGAATAGGCTTGTAGATGTAGAATACAATTTCGAACCAACGGAGTGCATCAAAACAGTAAAAGAGTGCTTCAAATCGAACCCTACTTCGAAAACCCAAATCTGGGACGTTTGAAGTACGTGCTAAAAAACCGAGTCACGGTCGACGTTTTTCAAAACTTTTGTGGGGAATGATTCGGCATAATGATTTAGAATAGAATTTTGAAGAATCATAGTGCATAAAATAGTAAAAGATTGCTTCAAATCGAACCCTACTTCGAAACACTAATCAGGGACGTTTGAAGTACGTGCTAAAAAACCCGAGTCACGGTCGACATTTTTAAAACTTTTGTAGGGAATGATTAGGCTTGATGATGTAGAAAAGAATTTCCAACAAGCGGAGTGCATCCAAACAGTAAAAGAGTCCTTCAAATCGAAACCTAATTCGAAAACCCAAATTTGGGACGTTTGAAGTATGTGGTAAAAAAACCGAGTCACGGTCGACATTTTTAAAAAGTTTTGTGGGGAATGATTAGGCTTTATGATTTAGAATAGAATTTCAACGAAACGGAGTGCATAAAATAGTAAAAGTGTGCTTCAAAATGAGCCCTACTTCGGAAACCCAAATCTGGGACGTTTGAAGTACGTGCTAAAAAAACCGAGTCACGGTCGACGTTTGTTGGAAGTTTTGTGGGGAATGAATAGGCTTGTAGATGTAGAATACAATTTCGAACCAACGGAGTGCATCAAAACAGTAAAAGAGTGCTTCAAATCGAACCCTACTTCGAAAACCCAAATCTGGGACGTTTGAAGTACGTGCTAAAAAACCGAGTCACGGTCGACGTTTTTCAAAACTTTTGTGGGGAATGATTCGGCATAATGATTTAGAATAGAATTTTGAAGAATCATAGTGCATAAAATAGTAAAAGATTGCTTCAAATCGAACCCTACTTCGAAACACTAATCAGGGACGTTTGAAGTACGTGCTAAAAAACCCGAGTCACGGTCGACATTTTTAAAACTTTTGTAGGGAATGATTAGGCTTGATGATGTAGAAAAGAATTTCCAACAAGCGGAGTGCATCCAAACAGTAAAAGAGTCCTTCAAATCGAAACCTAATTCGAAAACCCAAATTTGGGACGTTTGAAGTATGTGGTAAAAAAACCGAGTCACGGTCGACATTTTTAAAAAGTTTTGTGGGGAATGATTAGGCTTTATGATTTAGAATAGAATTTCAACGAAACGGAGTGCATAAAATAGTAAAAGTGTGCTTCAAAATGAGCCCTACTTCGGAAACCCAAATCTGGGACGTTTGAAGTACGTGCTAAAAAAACCGAGTCACGGTCGACGTTTGTTGGAAGTTTTGTGGGGAATGAATAGGCTTGTAGATGTAGAATACAATTTCGAACCAACGGAGTGCATCAAAACAGTAAAAGAGTGCTTCAAATCGAACCCTACTTCGAAAACCCAAATCTGGGACGTTTGAAGTACGTGCTAAAAAACCGAGTCACGGTCGACGTTTTTCAAAACTTTTGTGGGGAATGATTCGGCATAATGATTTAGAATAGAATTTTGAAGAATCATAGTGCATAAAATAGTAAAAGATTGCTTCAAATCGAACCCTACTTCGAAACACTAATCAGGGACGTTTGAAGTACGTGCTAAAAAACCCGAGTCACGGTCGACATTTTTAAAACTTTTGTAGGGAATGATTAGGCTTGATGATGTAGAAAAGAATTTCCAACAAGCGGAGTGCATCCAAACAGTAAAAGAGTCCTTCAAATCGAAACCTAATTCGAAAACCCAAATTTGGGACGTTTGAAGTATGTGGTAAAAAAACCGAGTCACGGTCGACATTTTTAAAAAGTTTTGTGGGGAATGATTAGGCTTTATGATTTAGAATAGAATTTCAACGAAACGGAGTGCATAAAATAGTAAAAGTGTGCTTCAAAATGAGCCCTACTTCGGAAACCCAAATCTGGGACGTTTGAAGTACGTGCTAAAAAAACCGAGTCACGGTCGACGTTTGTTGGAAGTTTTGTGGGGAATGAATAGGCTTGTAGATGTAGAATACAATTTCGAACCAACGGAGTGCATCAAAACAGTAAAAGAGTGCTTCAAATCGAACCCTACTTCGAAAACCCAAATCTGGGACGTTTGAAGTACGTGCTAAAAAACCGAGTCACGGTCGACGTTTTTCAAAACTTTTGTGGGGAATGATTCGGCATAATGATTTAGAATAGAATTTTGAAGAATCATAGTGCATAAAATAGTAAAAGATTGCTTCAAATCGAACCCTACTTCGAAACACTAATCAGGGACGTTTGAAGTACGTGCTAAAAAACCCGAGTCACGGTCGACATTTTTAAAACTTTTGTAGGGAATGATTAGGCTTGATGATGTAGAAAAGAATTTCCAACAAGCGGAGTGCATCCAAACAGTAAAAGAGTCCTTCAAATCGAAACCTAATTCGAAAACCCAAATTTGGGACGTTTGAAGTATGTGGTAAAAAAACCGAGTCACGGTCGACATTTTTAAAAAGTTTTGTGGGGAATGATTAGGCTTTATGATTTAGAATAGAATTTCAACGAAACGGAGTGCATAAAATAGTAAAAGTGTGCTTCAAAATGAGCCCTACTTCGGAAACCCAAATCTGGGACGTTTGAAGTACGTGCTAAAAAAACCGAGTCACGGTCGACGTTTGTTGGAAGTTTTGTGGGGAATGAATAGGCTTGTAGATGTAGAATACAATTTCGAACCAACGGAGTGCATCAAAACAGTAAAAGAGTGCTTCAAATCGAACCCTATTTCGAAACACTAATCAGGGACGTTTAAAGTAAGTGCTAAAAAAACCGAGTCACGGTCGAAATTTTTAAAACTTTTGTAGGGAATGATTAGGCTTGATGATGTAGAAAAGAATTTCCAACAAGAGGAGTGCATCAAAACAGTAAAAGAGTCCTTCAAATCGAAACCTACTTCGAAAACCCAAATTTTGGAAGTTTGAAGTATGTGGTAAAAAAACAGAGTCGCGGTCGACATTTTTAAAAAGTTTTGTGGGGAATGATTAGGCCTTATGATTTAGAATAGAATTTCAACGAAACGGAGTGCATAAAATAGAAAAAGTGTGCTTCAAAATGAGCCCTACTTCGGAAACCCAAATCTGGAACGTTTGAAGTATGTGCTAAAAAAACCGAGTCACGGTCGACGTTTGTTGGAAGTTTTGTGGGGAATGAATAGGCTTGTAAATGTAGAATACAATTTGGAACCAACGGAGTGCATCAAAACAGTAAAAGAGTGCTTCAAATCGAACCCTACTTCGAAAACCCAAATCTGAGACGTTTGAAGTACGTGCTAAAAAATCGAGTCACGGTCGACGTTTTTCAAAACTTTTGTGGGGAATGATTCGGCATAATGATTTAGAATCGAATTTTGAAGAATCATAGTGCATAAAATAGTAAAAGATTGCTACAAATCGAACCCTACTTCGGAAACCCAAATCTGGGACGTTTGAAGTACGTGCTAAAAAAACCGAGTCACGGTCGACGATTTTTAAAACGTTTGTGAGGAATGATTAGGCTTGATGATTTATAATAGAATTCAAAAGAAATGTATTACATAAAACAGTAAAAGAGTGCTTCAAATCGAACCCTATTTCGAAACACTAATCAGGGACGTTTGAAGTACGTGCTAAAAAAACCGAGTCACGGTCGACATTTTTAAAACTTTTGTAGGGAATGATTAGGCTTGATGATGTAGAATAGAATTTCCAACAAGCGGAGTGCATCAAAACAGTAAAAGAGTTCTTCAAATCGAAACCTACTTCGAAAACCCAAATTTGGGACGTTTGAAGTATGTGGTAAAAAAACCGAGTCACGGTTGACATTTTTAAAAAGTTTTGTGTGGAATGATTAGGCTTTATGATTTAGAATAGAATTTCAACGAAACGGAGTGCATAAAATAGTAAAAGTGTGCTTCAAAATGAGCTCTACTTCGGAAACCCAAATCTGGGACGTTTGAAGTACGTGCTAAAAAAACCGAGTCACGGTCGACGTTTTTTAAAACTTTTGTGAGGAATGATTAGGCTTGATGATTTAAAATAGAATTTAAAAGAAATGTATTACATAAAACAGTAAAAGAGTGCTTCAAATCGAACCCACTTTCGAAACACTAATCAGGGACGTTTGAAGTACGTGCTAAAAAACCCGAGTCACGGTCGACATTTTTAAAACTTTTGTAGGGAATGATTAGGCTTGATGATGTAGAAAAGAATTTCCAACAAGCAGAGTGCATCCAAACAGTAAAAGAGTCCTTCAAATCGAAACCTAATTCGAAAACCCAAATTTGGGACGTTTGAAGTATGTGGTAAAAAAACCGAGTCACGGTCGACATTTTTAAAAAGTTTTGTGGGGAATGATTAGGCTTTATGATTTAGAATAGAATTTCAACGAAACGGAGTGCATAAAATAGTAAAAGTGTGCTTCAAAATGAGCCCTACTTCGGAAACCCAAATCTGGGACGTTTGAAGTACGTGCTAAAAAAACCGAGTCACGGTCGACGTTTGTTGGAAGTTTTGTGGGGAATGAATAGGCTTGTAGATGTAGAATACAATTTCGAACCAACGGAGTGCATCAAAACAGTAAAAGAGTGCTTCAAATCGAACCCTACTTCGAAAACCCAAATCTGGGACGTTTGAAGTACGTGCTAAAAAACCGAGTCACGGTCGACGTTTTTCAAAACTTTTGTGGGGAATGATTCGGCATAATGATTTAGAATAGAATTTTGAAGAATCATAGTGCATAAAATAGTAAAAGATTGCTTCAAATCGAACCCTACTTCGAAACACTAATCAGGGACGTTTGAAGTACGTGCTAAAAAACCCGAGTCACGGTCGACATTTTTAAAACTTTTGTAGGGAATGATTAGGCTTGATGATGTAGAAAAGAATTTCCAACAAGCAGAGTGCATCAAAACAGTAAAAGAGTCCTTCAAATCGAAACCTACTTCGAAAGCCCAAATTTGGGACGTTTTAAGTATGTGGTAAAAAAACCGAGTCACGGTCGACATTTTTAAAAAGTTTTGTGGGGAATGATTAGGCTTTATGATTTAGAATAGAATTTCAACGAAACGGAATGCATAAAATAGTAAAAGTGTGCTTCAAAATGAGCCCAACTTCGGAAACCCAAATCTGGGACGTTTGAAGTACGTGCTAAAAAAATCGAGTCACGGTCGACGTTTTTTAAAACTTTTGTGAAGAATGATTAGGCTTGATCATTTATAATAGAATTTAAAAGAAATGTATTACATAAAACAGTAAAAGAGTGCTTCAAATCGAACCCTATTTCGAAACACTAATCAGGGACGTTTGAAGTACGTGCTAAAAAAACCGAGTCACGGTCGGAACCCTATTTCGAAACACTAATCAGGGACGTTTGAAGTACGTGCTAAAAAAACCGAGTCACGGTCGAAACCCTATTTCGAAACACTAATCAGGGACGTTTGAAGTACGTGCTAAAAAAACCGAGTCACGGTCGAAATTTTTAAAACTTTTGTAGGGAATGATTAGGCTTGATGATGTAGAAAAGAATTTCCAACAAGCGGAGTGCATCAAAACAGTAAAAGAGTCCTTCAAATCGAAACCTACTTCGAAAACCCAAATTTGAGAAGTTTGAAGTACGTGCTAAAAAAACAGAGTCGCGGTCGACATTTTTAAAAAGTTTTGTGGGGAATGATTAGGCCTTATGATTTAGAATAGAATTTCAACGAAACGGAGTGCATAAAATAGAAAAAGTGTGCTTCAAAATGAGCCCTACTTCGGAAACCCAAATCTGGGACGTTTGAAGTACGTGCTAAAAAACCGAGTCACGGTCAACGTTTGTTGGAAGTTTTGTGGGGAATGAATAGGCTTGTAGATGTAGAATACAATTTGGAACCAACGGAGTGCATCAAAACAGTAAAAAGTGCTTCAAATCGAACCCTACTTCGAAAACCCAAATCTGAGACGTTTGAAGTACGTGCTAAAAAATCGAGTCACGGTCGACGTTTTTCAAAACTTTTGTGGGGAATGATTCGGTATAATGATTTAGAATCGAATTTTTAAGAATCATAGTGCATAAAATAGTAAAAGATTGCTTCAAATCGAACCCTACTTCGGAAACCCAAATCTGGGACGTTTGAAGTACGTGCTAAAAAAACCGAGTCACGGTCGACGATTTTTAAAACGTTTGTGAGGAATGATTAGACTTGATGATTTATAATAGAATTCAAAAGAAATGTATTACATAAAACAGTAAAAGAGTGCTTCAAATCGAACCCTATTTCGAAACACTAATCAGGGACGTTTAAAGTAAGTGCTAAAAAAACCGAGTCACGGTCGACATTTTTAAAACTTTTGTAGGGAATGATTAGGCTTGATGATGTAGAATAGAATTTCCAACAAGCGGAGTGCATCAAAACAGTAAAAGAGTTCTTCAAATCGAAAGCTACTTCGAAAACCCAAATTTGGGACGTTTGAAGTATGTGGTAAAAAATCCGAGTCACGGTCGACATTTTTAAAAAGTTTTGTGGGAAATGATTAGGCTTGTAGATGTAGATTACAATTTCGAACCAACGGGGTGCATCAAAACTGTAAAAGAGTGCTTCAAATCGAACCCTACTTCGAAAACCCAAATCTGGGACGTTTGAAGTACGTGCTAAAAAAACCGAGACACGGTCGACGTTTGTCGGAAGTTTTGTGGGGAATGATTAGGCTTGATGATTTATAATAGAATCTAAGAGAAATGTATTACAAAAAACAGTAAAAGAGTGCTTCAAATCAAACCCTACTTCGAAAACCCAAATCTGGGACGTTTGAAGTACGTGCTAAAAGACCGAGTCACGATCGACGTTTTTCAAAACTTTTGTGGGGAATGATTCAGCATAATACGTGCTAAAAGACCGAGTCACGATCGACGTTTTTCAAAACTTTTGTGGGGAATGATTCAGCATAATGCGTGCTAAAAGACCGAGTCACGATCGACGTTTTTCAAAACTTTTGTGGGGAATGATTCAGCATAATGATTTAGAAACGAATTTTGAAGAATTATAGTGCATAAAATAGTAAGTGGGGAATGATTCAGCATAATGATTTAGAAACGAATTTTGAAGAATTATAGTGCATAAAATAGTAAAAGATTGCTTCAAATCGAACCTTACCTCGAAAACCCAAATCTTGGACGTTTGAAGTACGTGCTAAAAAACCGAGTCACGGTCGACGTTTTTCAAAACTTTTGTGGGGAATGATTCGGCATAATGATTTAGAATCGAATTTTTCACGGTCGACGTTTTTCAAAACTTTTGTGGGGAATGATTCGGCATAATGATTTAGAATCGAATTTTTAAGAATCATAGTGCATCAAATAGTAAAAGATTGCTTCAAATCGAACCCTACTTCGGAAACCCAAATCTGGGACGTTTGAAGTACGTGCTAAAAAAACCGATCACGGTCGACGTTTTTTAAAACTTTTGTGAGGAATGATTAGGCTTGATGATTTATAATAGAATTTAAAAGAAATGTATTACATAAAACAGTAAAAGAGTGCTTCTAATCGAATTCTATTTCGAAACACTAATCAGGGACGTTTGAAGTACGTGCTAAAAAACCCGAGTCACGGTCGACATTTTTAAAACTTTTGTAGGGAATGATTAGGCTTGATGATGTAGAAAAGAATTTCCAACAAGCGGAGTGCATCAAAACAGTAAAAGAGTCCTTCAAATCGAAACCTAATTCGAAAACCAAAATTTGGAACGTTTGAAGTATGTGGTAAAAAAACCGAGTCACGGTCGACATTTTTAAAAAGCTTTGTGGGGAATGATTAGGCTTGTAGATGTAGAATACAATTTGGAACCAACGGAGTGCATCAAAACAGTAAAAGAGTGCTTCAAATCGAACCCTACTTCGAAAACCCAAATCTGGGACGTTTGAAGTACGTGCTAAAAAACCGAGTCACGGTCGACGTTTGTCGGAAGTTTTGTGGGGAATGAATAGGCTAGTAGATGTAGAATACAATTTCGAACCAACGGAGTGCATTAAAACAGTAAAAGAATGCTTCAAATCGAACCCTACTTCGAAAACCCAAATCTGGGACGTTTGAAGTACGTGCTAAAAAACCGAGTCACGGTCGACGTTTGTTGGAAGTTTTGTGGGGAATGAATAGGCTTGTAGATGTAGAATACAATTTCGAACCAACGGAGTGCATCAAAACAGTAAAAGAGTGCTTTAAATCGAACCCTACTTCGAAAACCCAAATCTAGGACGTTTGAAGTACGTGCTAAAAAACCGAGTCACGGTCGACGTTTTTCAAAACTTTTGTGGGGAATGATTCGGCATAATGATTTAGAATCGAATTTTGAAAAATCATAGTGCATAAAATAGTAAAAGATTGCTTCAAATCGAACCCTACTTCGGAAACCCAAATCTGGGACGTTTGAAGTACGTGCTAAAAAAACCGAGTCACGGTCTACGTTTTTTAAAACTTTTGTGAGGAATGATGAGGCTTGATGATTTATAATAGAATTTAAAAGAAATGTATTACATAAAACAGTAAAAGAGTGCTTCAAATCGAACCCTATTTCGAAACACTAATCAGGGACGTTTGAAGTACGTGCTAAAAAAACCAAGTCACGTTCGACATTTTTAAAACTTTTGTAGGGAATGATTAGGCTTGATGATGTAGAAAAGAATTTCCAACAAGCGGAGTGCATCAAAACAGTAAAAGAGTCCTTCAAATCGAAACCTACTTCGAAAACCCAAATTTGGGAAGTTTGAAGTATGTGGTAAAAAAACAGAGTCGCGGTCGACATTTTTAAAAAGTTTTGTGGGGAATGATTAGGCCTTATGATTTAGAATAGAATTTCAACGAAACGGAGTGCATAAAATAGAAAAAGTGTGCTTCAAAATGAGCCCTACTTCGGAAACCCAAATCTGGGACGTTTGAAGTATGTGCTAAAAAACCGAGTCACGGTCGACGGTTGTTAGAAGTTTTATGGGGAATGAATAGGCTTGTAGATGTAGAATACAATTTGGAACCAACAGAGTGCATCAAAACAGTAAAAGAGTGCTTCAAATCGAACCCTACTTCGAAAACCCAAATCTGAGACGTTTGAAGTACGTGCTAAAAAATCGAGTCACGGTCGACGTTTTTCAAAACTTTTGTGGGGAATGATTCGGCATAATGATTTAGAATCGAATTTTGAAGAATCACAGTGCATAAAATAGTAAAAGATTGCTTCAAATCGAACCCTACTTCGGAAACCCAAATCTGGGACGTTTGAAGTACGTGCTAAAAAAACCGAGTCACGGTCTACGTTTTTTAAAACTTTAGTGAGGAATGATTAGGCTTGATGATTTATAATAGAATTCAAAAGAAATGTATTACATAAAACAGTAAAAGAGTGCTTCAAATCGAACCCTATTTCGAAACACTAATCAGGGACGTTTGAAGTACGTGCTAAAAAAACCGAGTCACGGTCGACATTTTTAAAACTTTTGTAGGGAATGATTAGGCTTGATGATGTAGAAAAGAATTTCCAACAAGCGGAGTGCATCAAAACAGTAAAAGAGTCCTTCAAATCGAAACCTACTTCGAAAACCCAAATTTGGGAAGTTTGAAGTATGTGGTAAAAAAACAGAGTCGCGGTCGACATTTTTAAAAAGTTTTGTGGGGAATGATTAGGCCTTATGATTTAGAATAGAATTTCAACGAAACGGAGTGCATAAAATAGAAAAAGTGTGCTTCAAAATGAGCCGTACTTCGGAAACCCAAATCTGGGACGTTTGAAGTATGTGCTAAAACAACCGAGTCACGGTCGACGTTTGTTGGAAGTTTTGTGGGGAATGAATAGGCTTGTAGATGTAGAATACAATTTGGAACCAACGGAGTGCATCAAAACAGTAAAAGAGTGCTTCAAATCGAACCCTACTTCGGAAACCCAAATCTGGGACGTTTGAAGTACGTGCTAAAAAACCGAGTCACGATCGACGTTTTTCTAAAGTTTTGTGAGGAATGTTTACGGTTGATGATTTAGAACAGAATTTCCAACAAACGGAGTGCATCAAAACAGTAAAAGAGTGCTTCAAATCGATCCCTATTTCGAAACACTAATCAGGGACGTTTGAAGTACGTGCTAAAAAACTCGAGTCACGGTCGACATTTTTAAAACTTTTGTAGGGAATGATTAGGCTTGATGATGTAGAAAAGAATTTCCAACAAGCGGAGTGCATCCAAACAGTAAAAGAGTCCTTCAAATCGAAACCTACTTCGAAAACCCAAATTTGGGACGTTTGAAGTATGTGGTAAAAAAACCGAGTCACGGTTGACATTTTTAAAAAGTTTTGTGTGGAATGATTAGGCTTTATGATTTAGAATAGAATTTCAACGAAGCGGAGTGCATAAAATAGTAAAAGTGTAATTCAAAATGAGCTCTACTTCGGAAACCCAAATCTTGGACGTTTGAAGTACGTGCTAAAAAACCCGAGTCACGGTCGACGTTTTTTAAAACTTTTGTGAGGAATGATTAGGCTTGATGATTTAAAATAGAATTTAAAAGAAATGTATTACATAAAACAGTAAAAGAGTGCTTCAAATCGAACCCTATTTCGAAACACTAATCAGGGACGTTTGAAGTACGTGCTAAAAAACTCGAGTCACGGTCGACATTTTTAAAACTTTTGTAGGGAATGATTAGGCTTGATGATGTAGAAAAGAATTTCCAACAAGCGGAGTGCATCAAAACAGTAAAAGAGTCCTTCAAATCGAAACCTACTTCGAAAACCCAAATTTGGGACGTTTGAAGTATGTGGTAAAAAAACCGAGTCACGGTCGACATTTTTAAAAAGCTTTGTGGGGAATGATTAGGCTTTATGATTTAGAATAGAATTTCAACGAAACGGAATGCATAAAATAGTAAAAGTGTGCTTCAAAATGAACCCTACTTCGGAAACCCAAATCTGGGACGTTTGAAGTACGTGCTAAAAAAACCGAGTCACGGTCGACGTTTTTTAAAACTTTTGTGAGGAATGATTAGGCTTGATGATTTATAATATAATTTAAAAGAAATGTATTACAAAAAACAGTAAAAGATTGCTTCAAATCGAACCCTACTTCGAAAACCCAAATCTGGGACGTTTGAAGTACGTGCTAAAAAATCGAGTCACGGTCGACGTTTTTCAAAACTTTTGTGGGGAATGATTCGGCATAATGATTTAGAATTGAATTTTGAAGAATCATAGTGCATAAAATAGTAAAAGATTGCTTCAAATCGAACCCTACTTCGAAAACCCAAATCTTGGACGTTTGAAGTACGTGGTAAAAAAACCGAGTCACGGTCGACGTTTTTTAAAACTTTTGTGAGGAATGATTAGGCTTGATGATTTATAATAGAATTTAAAAGAAATGT
>NW_019272651.1:0-7572 GCF_002738345.1 Cucurbita maxima
ATTTCTAAAGAAGCTACTGATACAACAACAAGAGTTGTTGATCAAGATAGTCCTTCAATAAGAGTTGTTGATGGAGCTGACACTTCTGGTCAAGAGTTGAGAATGCCTTGACGTAGTGGGAGGGTTATAACTCAACCCGATCGTTACTTAGGTTTGGCAGAAACTCAAGTCATCATACCTGATGATGGCATTGAGGATCCATTGATCTATGAACAAGCAATGAATGATGAAGATAGAGATCAGTGGATTAAAGCTATGAATCTTGAAATGGAGTCAATGTACTTCAATTCAATCTGGGAACTTGTAGATCAACCATATAGGGTAAAACCTATTGGTTGCAAGTGGATCTATAAGAGGAAACGAGACCAAATCGGTAAGGTACAGACCTTTAAAGCTCGACTAGTAGCAAAGGGTTATACCCAAAGAGAGGGAGTGGACTATAAAGAAACCTTCTCTCCTGTTGCTATGCTTAAATCAATTAGAATACTCTTGTCTATTGCCACATTTTATGATTATGAAATTTGGAAAATGGATGTTAAGACATCCTTTCTAAACGGCAATCTTGAAGAGAGTATCTATATGGCTCAACCAGAGGGGTTTATTGAACAGGATCACGAGCAAAGGGTTTGCAAATTCAAAAGAACCAAGAAGCCATAAGCGAAGAAAACATACTGAGCCCAAATATCATCTCATAAGAGAGATTGTGTAAGGAGGAGATGTGATCGTCACACAGATAGCTTCAGAGCACAACATTGCTGATCTATTTACAAAGCCCCTCACGGCTAAAGTGTATGAAGGGCACCTAGTGAGTCTAGGATTACGAGTTAGGTAATCTAGGGCAAGTGGGAGAAAAGGCATGAGTATGTGATGCCCTAGTTTATTGTATTTATGTCTTTCTCTCTACTCAACGTTATAAAACCCCACTAGAGTTTTAGTCCAAGTGGGAGTTTGTTGAGTTTTATGTCCTAAAACTCATAGTTTGTAAACAAAAGCATATTTTATTTTCAATAACGTTATTATTGTTGTTTATTCAGTAAAGGTTGTTATTGAATAAAGTGAACTTTACGATCATTAATCTAAATCCAATAAACTAAGAACACTCTGTCTATAGTATGATTACTTGAACTATATGTAGAGTCATAAGAGTTGATCAAGTTCAAGTATATAGTCAATATGATCTATAGTATAAGAATAAGGCTGAGTACCTTATCCTGAGAACACTATGGATGCGGCCCACTTTTGTATATGATATAAACAATGCGATCACTAAAATTGTACATGTGGAGTCATGTGAGTGGGGGCGTCCTATGCAATGAGTATTGCATAAGATCGGACCATGAAGAAAATCACTCTCACTTTATAATGTCGTTTACTGTTGAGACTGATTTTCTTTTCATTCGATGACCTAAGTAACTCGATCTTAATCTTGAGCTAACCATGAACTCCTTGTTTATTCGGAATTATCCTTAGATTTGCATGGGTGAGAGTGGCTCAAGTTCGCCAACTCAATAGGTCTCTCATTTCAGGGGTAAGACTGGGTAAATGGCTGAGGACGTGGGGTGCAAGATGGAATTCACTCCTACCCACTTTTAGGGATAGAAGAGAGGTAGTTCCCTTAATTAATGACTCCAGGTCTTGAATAAGGGGCCCCACCCTCTCATTGGCCTGAGAGGGATCCGGTTTACTGGTTGGACCACAAACCAATTGTTCATTAGAGGATCAGTGAGACGTAAGAAACAAGAAGTAACTTCAAGGGTAAAACGGTAAATTGACCCAGCTCTAGTTACGAACAAACTGTGAAGGATCGACTTACTAATCATGGTTATATCAAATGGACAAAAATATATCTATAGTGAGGGGAGTGCAACTACTAGGCTATAGTGGAATGTCCTAGTACTTAACGAATGTTGGTTAACAAAGTTAATGAGTTTAACCGGTTAATCTTGGATTGTTGGAGCCCATGATCTATAGGTCCATTAGGTCCCTCTGGTAGCTCATATCGGACTAAACCATAGAACAGTGTGACGAGTGAGTTCGAAGTGTTCGAATTCAAATTAGGGAGAATGCACTACATATATACGATATATTTAACTGCATTTATGTTTTATTTACGAATTAAACAAAAAGAAAGAATCTGAGATATTTAAATAAAATTTAATATCTTAATCAAATATGTGTCGGAATTAATTGGAATTGACATTTGAATTAATATTAAATATTAATTAGATAATTTAATTAATCATTTAATATTACTTTATTTGAAATTAATAATTCAAATTGATTATTAAATCAATATGAAGAAAGTCAACATGTTGCCTTCATTTAATGGAAAAATCCATGTTAGTGGAATTTTGAGGTGTCAAAATTTGGTTCAACCAAACTTGCATGCTTGTCAAATAAACCCCACAAATTTGAGTGGAATTTTGAGTGTCAAAATTTGGTTAACTCAAGCATGCATACTTGTCACATAATCCCAAACATTTGAGTGAAATTTTGAGTGTCAAATTTTGGTGATCTCAAATTTGCATGAACATGCAAACATGACTCTATAAATAGAGTGATCATAATACATGAAAGGTCTTCTTATTGGAGAAAAACCTCTCACAAACACTCTCCTCGTATATACAAAATCTCTCCCAAGTTTAGTCATTCACCGGATTCCACAATCCCATTCTAAGGCCGGAAGATAGTGGAGAAGACACTAGTGGTGGTTCGAACCGGTTCGTGAGGAAAAAGGAATTTGAACTACAAAAGGTTAGATTCAAACTCATTAAGTTTTAATACTTATGAACATGCTAGTTATTTACTATAATTGACGTTCTAAAAGTTTCTAAGATTCAAATTGCTTCCGCATGTGTTATATTAACACCTTCATACTCAACATCTTCCTCTGAAGCTACAGGAACCCTTAATTTGAAGGGGTCACTAAGGTTGAGATCATACAAAATGGGTCCATAGCTCAATGTTAGAGCATTTGATTGTAGATCAAGAGGTCACCAATTTGAACCTAGTTGGGCCCTTCTATTTTGGATAGAAATTTGTTACACTTTTTGGACCGACACTATGTCTAAGGGGTCACTCAGGTTAAAATCCTACAAAATAGATCTATGGCTCAGTGGTAGAGAATTTAACCGGTCACCCGTTTGAACTTGGTTGGGCCTTTCTCTTTTCGACCGACACTTTTTACACTTTTGGACTGACACTTGGTAGAAGGGGTCACTAAGGCTAAAATCATGTAAAATGGGTTCATAGCTTAGTGGTAGAGCATTTGATTGCACATCAAGAGGTCACCAATTCAAATTTGGTTGGACAGACAATTTGTTCGATTTGCTCCCGACCACCAAGTGTCTAAAGGAAAAGAAATAAGAATAATTACCGATTTCAAACCTGATTCCAAATTCCAAACCTTATTCCAAAGTCCTCCACAACTTAGAACCCACTATTCTTGGACAAGAACCAAGCTATCATTAAGAAAAGAATGTGGTATCCAAGCACCCATATGAACATGGTTAAAAACTTACAATTAGGCTACTGAAATAAGAATAATTATCGATTCCAAACCTTATTCCAAGCTTACAATTAGGCTATTTACTAAGCCTTGTACTCACTCCATCTTTTCCATCTTTTTCATGTAACTAATAGTAGTTGCCCTAGACCAACAATACCCACCAAAACTATTTTTGATGTTTTAAAATGATTTTTTTTAACCTTTCCCATATTTTGTACTATGAGCCTATAAACTCTATTTTGAATATATTGTAAATATATACGTTCATTTATATTTTAATTTTTTTTTATTTCGAGAAAACATTTTACTTTGTGTTCAACCTCTTTTAACTTGAAATCCGTGCTTCGAGAACCCACCAGAAATGGATCGTGACTTAAACATAAAAAAGTAATTTTTTAGTATGAATATTAATATAAGTTGCATTCTTATATGACAAAACCACTAGTATCAAAAATATTCATGAACTTTCAAAACTAATGCCCTTAACATTCTAAAATAAGGTTCTAACTATTAGTGAGTTGCATAAATCATCTCCCTTTTTTTTTCACTCACTCCTCTTCTTCAACCTCTGACCCATTAATATCATTAATATTTCATCTCCTTGTTTTTTAGCTTTTTAAATACCTTTATTTCATTCCTAAATCTATAAAATGTCTCATATTTTTATTCATTTTCTCTTTTCTTAAATATAAAAATTTTAAATAAAAAGGAAAAGCTCTCTAAAATATTCTTATTTGCCAGTAATTTTACATAATTTAACATTTTAAAAATCGGTAAATTAAAAAAATTCAACATTAACATATTCATAATTTCATATAGTCTTCATAAGTTTGCCGGCGACATTGTTTGTTGTCGAGCTTGATAATGTGAGTTTGTAACCCATCCGTTAGGGTTCTTGGAATGATTCTCTAGATTATCCCTTCCATGTTGGGAGTTGGGCCATGGGTATTGGGTGAAGGAACCGTTGGTTTACCGCTCCTAAGAGTTAAGGAAGCATCTTGAGGCTAGTTTCACATAGTATCATTATCATTGAGATAACAATTCTTTTCTATTTTATCTAAATTTTTTAAATATGAGTTCATTTCCAAATGCATGCTAACACCCTTATTGTTGAATAAATGACATGAAACTAGTTTCACTTAGTAACGTTGCCTTTTGCTCCTATTGGTGGAAGGATAATAGGTCGATTATACCTTTATGGTAGTTTTATGGTAGGATAATAGGTCCTTAAGAATAAACCTGAAGTCTTACATCACTTATACAGAAAAGTTCCTTAAATAGAAGTTTTATTAGATACTTTTAAGCATTTAGAGATCAACTAGACACAGAGCTAAACATTCTAAAAAAAACTAGGGGTTAAACTTTTAAGTTAACGTAATTTAAGAAACTTATGATTTTTATATTATCAAGAGTTTAATTGAGCTAGGTCGATTCAATCTAGTGGACCCAAGAATTGAACCGAACCAAACCAGTTAGTAACATGATTTAGTGGAAGCATTTTCATGCAAAGTAGAAGCAACACTGGAGGGTTTGAAATAATATAGTTTTTACCCCTTAAGGTCATTTTACACCGTTTCTTGGTTTACCTACTTATCCTTATCCAATGATCACCAAATTTCATATCTAACCTCAACCTCCTATAAATGCTTAGTATTAAAATTTGATAGACAGCGGAGCTCAGATAGTGAGTTATTTTAATATTACTTAAATCTCGAGCTATTTGATTGGTTCAGGGTCTTAACTCACAGTTCTTCGGATTTTTCTTTCATATATTCTTAATTCAGACTTGGTTTAGGGTTCATACGAAAATCCAAGCGATTTCTACAAGTATTTCTTAACAAAAAGTCAAAGGGGCATACTTGTCTCATCGTCGACGTTTGGGACCTTCATTCTTGAGCTTCCAGTATCTGAATTACTTCAAATTTCCTTCCACATACTCCTTATTGTGTCTAGTTTATGAAACCATAATTTTTTTTTTACGAGAATCAGTCTGGAATGGGTTAAAATTGAGAAAATTCGAGAAAAGGTCAAATTTTGAGTTGACTTGGACAGTTGAACTGGGCGTATCATCGTTTTCTTCCTCTAAACAGGAAAAAGATGCGCATTTTTCGCATCGCCGCCATTTGAAACTCAGCTTGTACAGCCACATTTACAACGTTTCTCTCCTTTATTTCATCGTGAAACTTAAAGATGGATGTTACAAGAAAGGGCTAGGGATTTATTTGATACCTTCTCGTGGATTGTAGCCTAAGATATTCGCTTCCAAAGTTCATGCAAAATCTGATTTATCGTTGGAGATAAAACAAAGGATTTTTTATTGGGTAGCCGATTCTAGGGGTTTCAAGGCCCTATTTCTTCATTGAACCTCTTCCATATCTTATCTTCAAGCTAAAGGAATTGGTTTTGGAGGAACGTCTTTGAGTGTAGGACCTTAACTTCTAGAAATCGTTCTCGGTATGCTACTCACTCGAAACGCAAGATTTCGATCTCGTGGGTAGTTTGTTCGATGACGTTTCAGCTCTCGATTCCTTCATCAAGTTTACTAAACTTCTTCCTCTGAAACTAGAGGAATCCTTAATTTGAAGGAAAAGAGATCGTAGATAGGAATTCGACTCTTATCCCCAATTTAATTTTGAAACCTATTTCCTTCAATTCGGCATGCTCTCGAGGTTATTTTTCTTCGTGGTCTGTTATGGAAGCATTCCTTGGAGGTGTAGAAACTGATGGGAATCATTTTTGCTCGACGAGTCATCATGTATCCTCGGATTGGATTTTCAAGTTTTTATTGAAGTTCTTCAATGGCGGATTGAATTGGGGGAATGGTTTCTAGGCATTTTCAGCACTCTATTCCTCCATAGAACTTGTGGGTAATCTTGTTGAGAAACTGTAGGAATAAGATTGAAGAGAAATGGTGGAGGATTGCTCTCGAATTTGGAAGAAATCTGAGAGTAGGAGACCCATAATCTAAACGTTCATTGCCTTCGATTGGGGGATCGACCTTTCTCGATTCTTATTCCGTATTGTTGCTCCTATTTCAGACTTTATAGGAGATGCTTAAAACGACTTTGAGAGCTCCAGAATCTTCGTTATTTAGAGATCGAACTTCTTGGAAAATTTTTCGGAGATATCAACTCCGATCATAGCCTTACCGACCTTGGCTTTGAATACTAGTCGTTGGATGTGATGATCCGTGCGTGTTCGTTCTAGATCATATCAAATTTTGGAGGCGATTCGACAGTTGAGATTTGAGTTCGAAGGATTTTACTCGGATGGTCACGATAGATGCTCTGATTCTAATTAGAGTGCCATTTCTGTAACTATCCATTCTTCCAGGGGTATTTTGGTAATATTCCACTTTTTGAATATTTTATTATTATTTTTCTCGAACAATCCATAATTTTTCTACAAATTCCGTAAATATTCTTGATAATTGATAAAATGACTTTTTTTTTTGCCCTCTTCATTTACTTTTTCCTTTCCAATCCTTTTCAAAAGGCCTTTAACTCCTTGAAATCACTTGTTAGGCACAGAGTGACTTGACTAAGTCCCTTAATCTTGCTTAATACTTTAAATTTTTCCTTTCTATCCTTTGGGTCTTTCATGAGTGGCTTATTCTTATGGGAGCTAATTTCCTTCATTTTCGGGGTGTTACATATACATACTCATTACAAACACAAAATAAGAAGTAGACTCAAAAGATGAAAAAAAATACTAGATTAAAAACAAAGGTTAGTCTATGGCCCACACTCCAAAGTCCGCTCTCATCCACGACCAACTCTCAGTCACTTGAAAAAAAATGATAAACATGGAGTGAGTAAAACATAGTAAGTAGCCTACTAGTAGGTTCTTAATGGCGACCTTAAGCTAGGATATTACTTCTTGTTATGTTTTCAGGATCTTATACTAATCTTGAAAACCTTCCCCTAAAATAACCTTCAATTTTCTCCCCATGAACACAATTTTCTCCTCATCTATCTTTTTTTAAACACTTTTGAAAGTTAAAGAGTGGTTTTGAAGCTTTTTTTTTTTTTTGAAAATTCAACGGTATTTTCAAAAAAAAAAAT
>NW_019272651.1:7597-7851 GCF_002738345.1 Cucurbita maxima
AAAAAATACAAATTTTTGTTGATTAAGTTACTGTTAATTTTATTAAAACACATGACACCACATCAAAATTAATTTATTTGGAATAAAATTAAAACTAAAAAATAAATTTATTTTAAACTAAAAAAAAAATTTATTTTAAAATTAAAAAGTATACTTGGTTGGACTAAAACATCCCTTATCCCAACTATAAAGAATTTAGTTTCAAGCTCCCTTCTAATAGACAAATGATTTATTAACCTCTATTGTAAGATTTC
>NW_019272651.1:7886-13775 GCF_002738345.1 Cucurbita maxima
GATGTTTGTGCATACCATATTCATTAACTATAACATGGCAAGAAATTTTTTATGTTTTGACTGGCATACCATAATCTGTTGTTCTTATATATCTTTAGTTACGTGTGATTAAAGCAAAGAAGTATAGACATGGTTTCCAACCAACCCTTCCTTTATAGTTAGTTCGACGAATGGGTTTTTGTTATCATTTTATCGTTAACCCTTCCGCTCGATTTTGTGTTATGATATCATATAGGGAATGAGTAGCGACCTTACTTGGACAAAATTATATACCGTTTGATAATTATTGTTGATAACAAAGATAAATTAAATTATAAGCATTTTAAGTTCAAAAAGAACAAATTATTTGTACACTTTTACTTATAATCTTCATTTTCTTAATATAGCTATAAGGAAGGGAGGGATAGAAAAGATACTCATAATATCATTATGACTTATGCCATATTTCATTAATAAGAGAGAGTAATACACCACAAACACACACATATATTTCGAGAGAGAGAGAGGGCTTATTATAAGTAGGGATAGCATTCTAGTAGTTATATTGCTACTTGGGGACAAGGAACTCGATAACTTCTTTAAAAGATGAGAGCTTATAAGTATGTGGCGATGGATATATCACATGCACAAAAAGAAAATTCTGCACCTTTGTAATAAAAGACCAAGGAATAGCATCGTTATTTATAACTTCTATCACAATAGTATAAATTCTGCGAGGACGATGTTCTCTAGTCATACTAACTAGACCATTCACCACACGCTTGTAGATGACACGATGTCCACTATTCTCGTTATTCTTTTCAAGTACGAACCTTCCTACATTTTGCACTACTAGGATATTGACATCTTTAATTGGTACTAAAGCATCTAAAGGCAACCCTTCCACCCTGCTCATTCTAACACCTTTGGTAAATTGTTCCAAGAGACATTGTTAGGCCGATTTTGTTCATGAATACTTAAGAATTTGATACTTATAGTTGTAGTTGAACGCTACTTAAATAGAGGAAATGAAATCTTACAATAGAATCTAATAAAGTGTTTGTCCATTAGAATAGGTTGGAATTAAATTCTTTATAGTTCGAGTTAGTAGTTGTATTCTTTGATTTGTTCTGGTAAATGTATATATAAAAAAAAATCTTATATATTTTTAGATATAATTTAAGATTACCTATTTATTAAAACTCCATCCAAACTTTTACTCTTAAATTTAGTTATTATTTGTATACAATTGTTAATATGTAAGAAAATACACGTTACTTAAATCTCGAGCTATTTGATCGGTTCAGGGTCTTAACTCAGGGTTCTTTGGGTTTTTTATTTCATATATCCTTAATTCATACTTGGTTTAGGGTTCATATGAAAATCCAAGCGATTTCTACAAGTATTTCTTAACAAAGAGTCCAAGGGGGCTTCTTGCCTCGTCGCTGACGTTTGGGACCTCTATTCTTGAGCTTCCAGTATCTGAATTACTTCAAATTTCCTTCCATGTACTCCTTATTGTGTCTAGTTTTTGAAACCATAATGTTTTTATGAGAATCGGTCTGGAATGGGGTTAAAATTGAGAAAACCCGAGAAAAGGTCAAATTTTGAGTTGACTTGCATTTTTCACATCGCCGCCATCTGAAAGTCGGCCTGTACAGCCACATTTACAACATTTCTCTCCTTGATTTCTTCGTGAAACTTAAAGATGAGTGTTACAAGGAAGGGTTAGGGATTGATTTGATACCTTCTCGTAGATCGTAGCCTAAGATATTCGCTTCCAAAGTTCATCCAAAATGTGATTTATCGCTGGAGAAAAAACAAAGGATTTTTCTATTGGGTAGCCGATTCTAGGGGTTTCAAGGCCCTATTTCTTTATTGAACCTCTTTCATATTCTTTCTTCAGACTGAGAAATTGTTTTAGAGGAATGTCTTTAAGTCTATGACCTTAATTTCTAGAAATCGTACTCAGTATGCAACTCACTCAGAACGCCAGATTTTCGATCTCTTGGATAGCTTGTTCTACGACGTTTCAGCTCTCGATTCCTTCATCAAGTTTACTCAACTTCTTCCTCTGAAGCTAGAGGATGTGATGATCCGTGCATGTTCATTGAGATCATATCAAATTTTGTTGGAGATCCAACGGTTGAGATTTGAGTTTGAAGGATTTTGCTCGAATGGTCACCATAGATGCTCTGATTCTAATTAGAGTGGCATTTCTCTAATTATCCTTTCTTTAGGGGTATTTTGGTAATTTTCCACTTTTCAAATATTTTATTATTATTTTTCTCGAAAAATTCATAATTTTTCTACAAATTTCTCATTGTTTTTTGATCATTTTTCCCTTATTTTGAATCTTGAGATTCCTTCTAGATAAGGAATTACATATCGGGAAAGATTTTTGATAATTGATAAAATGACTTTTTGCCCTTTTCATTTACTTTTTCCTTTCCAATCCTTGAAATCACTTGTTAGGGTACTTAATTGACTAAGTCCCTTGTTCTTGCTTAAAACTTTAATTTTTTTCCTTTCTACCCTTTGGGTCTTTCATGAGTGGCTTATTCTTATGGGAGCTTATTTTCTTCATGTTTGGGGTGTTACATATACAAACTCGTTACAAACACAAAATAAGAAGCAGACTCAAAAGAAGAACAAAAAATACTATTTTAAAAACAGAGATTAGTCCATGGCCCACACTCCAAAGTCCGCTCTCATCCACGGCCAACTCTTAGTTACTTGAAAAAAAGAATGATAAACATGGAGTGAGTAAAACTTAGTAAGTAGCCTACTAGTAGGTTTTTAACGCGACCTTAAGCTAGGATATTAACTTCTTGTTATGTTTTTAGGATCTTAGAACTAAGAGGTCATCGTGTCATGTATCATATACTGATCCTGAAAACCTTCCCCTAAAATAACCTTCAATTTTCTCCCCATGAACACATGAGTAGTGTCGTCATAATCATGTAATCCTACTTGTAAATCGTGGTGCAGGACATCTCGTTTAGCTGATGGGAAATGTAGGCCTATCATAACATCCAGCTCATGATACATATTGCAGGACATCCTACCTAAAGAGGAATAGATGTAGGCCTATCATAACATCCAGCTCATGATACATATTGCAGGACATCCTACCTAAAGAGGAATAGATGAACCTAGATTTATACATAATGTCATGGGTTAATGGCAGATAATGGTTACTTATGGGTATGGATCCTAGCCAATTATTTAGCATGTTATTCACATAATTCTAGGTACTTATTACATGGATTATTGATGAACCTAGATTTATACATAATGTCATGGGTTAACCGCATTTTTGTTTTATTTACGAATTAAACAAAAAGAGAGAATCTGAGATATTTAAATAAGATTTAAATATCTTAATCAAATATATGTCGGAATTAAATTTGGATTGAGATTTGAATTAATATTAAATATTAATTAAATAGTTTAATTAATCATTTAATATTACTTTAATTTGAAATTAATAATTCAAATTGATTGTTGAATCAAAATGAAGAAAGTCAAAATGATGACTTCATTTNTGACTTCATTTTATGGAAAAATCCATGTTAGTGGAGTTTTGAGGTGTCAAAATTTGGTTGAACCAAACTTGAATGTTTTCCAATTAAATCCCACAAATTTGAGTGGAATTTTGAGTGTCAAAATTTGGTGATCTCAAATTTGTATGAACATGCAAACATGACTCTATAAATAGAGTTATCATGGTACATGGAAGGTAGTTCTTGTTGGTGAAAAACCTTGAGAAAAACCTCTCACAAACACTCTCTTCATATATACAAAATCTTTCCCAAGTATAAGTCACTCACCGGATTCCACAATCTAGTTCTAAGGCCGGAGGATAGTGGAGAAGACACTAGTGGTGGTTCGAAACCGGTTCGTTAGGAAAAAGAAATTTGAACTACAAAAGGTTAGTATTCAAACTCATTAAGTTTTAATACTTATGAACATGCTAGTTATTTACTATAATTGATGTTCTAAAAGTGCCTAAGATCCAAATTGCTAACGCATGTGTTATATTAACACATTCAGTTGCTTGTGAAGCAGCGAAAGAATCTGTATGGCTTAGGAAGTTCTTAACTGATTTGGAAGTAGTTCCAAATATGCATCTTCCCGTCAATCTTTATTGTGATAACAGTGGAGCAGTTGCAAATTCAAAAGAACCAAGAATTCATAAGCGAGGAAAACATATTGAGCGCAAATATCATCTCATAAGGGAGATTGTGCAACGAGGAGATGTGATCGTCACACAGATAGCTTCAGAGCACAACATTGTTGATCCACTTTCAGAGCCCCTCACGGCTAAAGTGTATGAAGGGCACCTGGTGAGTCTAGGACTACGAGTTATGTAATCTAGGGTAAGTGGGAGAAAAGGCATGAGTATGTGATGCCCTAGTTTATTGTATTTATGTCTTTCTCTCTACTCAACATTATAAAACCCCACTAGAGTTTTAGTCCAAGTGGGAGTTTGTTGGTTTTTATGTCCTAAAACTCAAGTTTGTAAACAAAAACATATTCTATTTTCAATCAAGTTATAATTGTTGTTTATTCAGTAAAGATTGTTATTGAATAAAGTGAACTTTACGATCATTAATCTAAATCCAATGAACTAAGAACACTCGGGCTATAGTATGATTACTTGAACTATATGTAGAGACATAAGAGTGGATCAAGTTCAATTATATAGTCAAAATGATCTATAATATAAGGTTAAGACTGAGTACCTTATTCTAGGGACACTATGGATGCGACTCACTTTTGTATATGATATAAACAATTTGATCACTAAATTGTACATGTGCAGACAAGTGAATGAGGGTGTCCTATGTAATGAGTATTGCATAAGATCAGACCATGAAGAAAATCACTCTCACTTTGTAATGTCGTTTACTATAGAGACTGATTTTCTTTTCATTCGATGACCTAGGTAACTCGATCTTAATCCTGAACTAACCATGAACTTCTGTTTATTCAGAATTATCCTTAGATTTGCATGGGTGAGAGTGGCTCAAGTTTTCCGACTCAATAGGCCTCCCATTTAAGGGGTAAGAGGGTAAATGGTTGGGGACGTAGGGTGCAAGATGGAATTCACTCCTACCCACTTTTAGGGATAGAAGAGAGGTAGTTCTCTTAAACACTGACTGAGGTCTTGAACAAGGGGTCCCACCCTCTCATTGGCCTGAGAGGGATCCGATTTACTGGTTGGACCACAAACCAATTGTTCATTAGAGGATCAGTGAGACATAAGAAACAAGAAGTAACTTCAGGGGTAAAACGGTAAATTGACCCAGCTCTAGTTACGAACAACCTGTGAAGGATCGACTTACTAATCATGGTTATATCAAATGGACAAAAATATATCTATAGTGAGGGGAGTGCAACTACTAGGCTATAGTGGAATGTCCTAGTAGTTAACGAATGTTGGTTAACAAGATTAATGAGTTTAACCGGTTAATCTTGGATCATTGGAGCCCATGATGTATAGGTCCATTAGGTCCCTCTGCTAGCTCATATCAGACTAAACCATAGAACAGTGTGACGAGTGAGTTCGAAGTCTTCGAATTCAAATTAGGGAGACTGCGCTACATATATACGATATATTTAACCGCATTTTTGTTTTATTTACGAATTAAACAAAAAGAGAGAATATGAGATATTTAAATAAGATTTAATATGTTAATCAAATATGAGCAGGAATTAATTGGGATTGTCATTTGAATTAATATTAAATATTAATTAAATAATTTAATTAATCATTTAATATTACTAAATTAATAATTCAAATTGATTATTAAATCAATATGAAGAAAGTCAACATGTTGCCTTCATTTAATGGAAAAATCCATGTTAGTGAAATTTTGAGGTGTCAAAATTTGGTTCAACCAA
>NW_019272651.1:13914-15229 GCF_002738345.1 Cucurbita maxima
CTCTATAAATAGAGTGATCATAATACATGAAAGGTCTTCTTATTGGAGAAAAACCTTGAGAAAAACCTCTCACAAACACTCTCCTCGTATATACAAAATCTCTCCCAAGTTTAGTCATTCACCGGATACCACAATCCCATTCTAAGGCCGGAAGATAGTGGAGAAGACACTAGTGGTGGTTCGAAACCGGTTCGTGAGGAAAAAGGAATTTGAACTACAAAAGGTTAGATTCAAACTCATTAAGTTTTAATACTTATGAACATGCTAGTTATTTACTATAATTGACGTTCTAAAAGTTTCTAAGATTCAAATTGCTTCCGCATGTGTTATATTAACACCTTCATACTCAACTTCTTCCTCTGAAGCTACAGGAATCCTTAATTTGAAGGAAAAGAGATCGTAGATAGGAATTCGACTCTTATCCCTAATTTAATTTCGAAACCTATATCCTTTAATTCAACACGCTCTCGAGGTTATTTTTCTTCGTGGTCTTCTATGGAAGCATTCCTTGGAGGTGCAGAAACTGATTGGAACCATTTTTGCTCGACGAGTCATCATGTATCCTCGGATTGGATTTTCAAGTTTTTCTTGAAGTTCTTCAATGGCGGATTGAATTGGGGGAATGGTTTCTGGGCACTTTCAACACTTTATTCCTCCATAGAACTTGTTGAGAAACTGTAGGAATAAGTTTGAAGAGAAATGGTGGAGGATTGCTCTCGAATTTGGAAGAAATCTGAGAGTAGGAGGCCCATAATCTAAACTCTTATTGTCTACGATTAGAGGATTAACCTTTCTCAATTCTTATTCCGTATTGTTGCACCTACTTCAGACTTTATAGGAGGAGCTTAAACCTACATTGAGAGCTCTAGAATCTTCGTTATTTAGTGATCGAACTTTCTGGATAATTTTTCGGAGATATCAACTCCGATCATAGCCTTACCGACCTTGGCTTTGAATACTAATCGTTGGATGTGATGATCCGTGCATGTTCGTTCTAGATCATATCAAATTTTGGAGGAGATCTAATGGTTAAGATTTGAGTTTGAAGGATTTTTCTCGGATGGTCACGGTAGATGCTCTGATTCTAATTAGAGTGGTTTTCTCTAATTATCCATTCTTTAAGGGGTATTTTGGTAATTTTCCACTTTTAAAATATTTTATTATTATTTTTCTACAAATTCCTCATTGTTTTTTTTTTTTATCATTTCCCCTTATTTTGAATCTTGAGATTCCTTCTACATAAGGAATTACAAATCGAAAAGATTTTTGATAATTGATAAAAATGACTTTTTTGCTCTTTTGATTTACTTTTTCC
>NW_019272652.1:0-908 GCF_002738345.1 Cucurbita maxima
TCACCATTTTTAAAGAACCTAAGATTTTCATTCTCTCGACAATGGCTAAACTATTAGTTCTTCATCTTTGTTTCGTTCTCATTACTTCCTCTTCTCTGTTTCATGTCGGAACTTCCATAACTCACAAATCTCAAGACGGATCTGAAGAATGGGGCTACGTTCAAGTCAGACCAAGTAAGCCAAATTCATTAATTTTGTTGGCGCTACACTTTCGCCAACTCTTAATTGGCCACCTTCGTGTGGCAATGTCATCTTGACGCTTCCAGTTGATGCTCACTTCTCGAGTTGATATTGGTCTTGACAACTCTTGTGGAGTCATCCACTTTAGGCATAATGTGATGGCTCAAGGAGTACACGTGTACTCGCACCTTAGAGCACCTCTACGGNCATTAATTTTCCTTCTATTTTATTTTAGTCATTATTTTTTATATATTTTTTCTTGGATTGTGTTGCTTAGAAGCCCATATGTTTTGGTGGCTTTATAGAAGTCCTTCCAGAGTGGACGTCGGTTCCAACCCATGGCCGACCATTCTCTGGTTGCAAGGCGGACCAGTGAGCTACCGATCTTTCCCAATGATTTATNGCTCTCCCCCACTTAAACTCGGTTGCCTCTTTGCAGCAAATTCATCCTCCCATAAGGACTTGCGTTGCACTCAACTTTGGCACTTGGCCGATGCTTGCAACCACTGACACTATTCCTCTAATGTGAATGGCTCTTTAGAAAGCACCGACATTGTTTGCTTCCTGTTTCATCTGTCTTGCCCACTTAGGGACTAAAAGAGCTTGGCAAATGAGCTTGGTTTTACTTGATGGGTAGATCTCCCCACACTGAAGTGTCGACACACAGCACTAATGAACTTCAGGTAGTCTTGGTTTCAGCCCACAACTTATTCTAATTCTGACCAGAA
>NW_019272652.1:945-1303 GCF_002738345.1 Cucurbita maxima
CGATCGACATGATGACTTTGCTGGCTGAGGTTTCGAACTACACTGTCGGCCTACGAAACGCTCCTTTTTACATCTTTGCGTAGTCTTACGGTGGTAAATTCGCTGTCACTCTGGCTTTGTCCCTTCTTCGGTTCATCCAAGCTGGCAATTTGACCCTTAATCTCGGAGGTACTTTTATTTTTACTTTTTTTTAATAAAAAATTGCAAATATAAATGATGAATTATAACCTTTTTTTTATATGTAAAAAAAAAAAAATCATATTATAACTTTGATTTGTTTAAAATGATCACATTGTAATAATATAGAATCAATAATTTAAATACACGACTCCCAATTTTATTTGCTAGGAGTTGCTCT
>NW_019272652.1:1311-1506 GCF_002738345.1 Cucurbita maxima
TATCCGAGTTCTATTGAGACATTAGCTCTCCCGTGCCAGTTCCATGTCATTTACATATACTGTATCGGATAGCGGATCTATATAGCAAACTTCGACACTCGTCTGGGTACGCAAACCCATTTTGTGACACACGTATGTGCCACAGGGTAGCTCGATTAGGCCACATGGCCCAGGGGTGGTGGAGAGCTGACACCA
>NW_019272652.1:1584-5850 GCF_002738345.1 Cucurbita maxima
GTATTCTTTTATTATATATCCTTAACACAATAATCTTTGTCTAAAATTTTACAGTCTTCTTGGGGTAGGTACTCTTCTCAAAGATCTCTCACGAATTGATATTGGTCTCGACAAATCTTGTGGAGTCATCCACTTTAAGCATAAGGTGATAGCTCAAGGAGTACACGTGTACTCGCACGTTAGAGCACCTCTATGGGGTGAGATACCTAATTACTTGGGCTCTTCCCCACTTACACTTGGTTGCCTCTTTTCAACAAATTCATCTTCCTATAAGGACTTGTGTTGTACTCAACTTTGGCACTTGGCCGATGCTTGTCTTTTCTTTGCTCTCAGCTTCTCTGCTTGCAACCAGTACTCAACTTTGGCACTTGGCCGATGCTTGTCTTTTCTTTGCTCTCAGCTTCTCTGCTTGCAACCACTAACACTATTCCTCTAATGTGAACGGCTCTTTGGAAAGCACCGACATGGTTTACTTTCTGTTTCATCTGTCTTGCCCACTTAAGGACTACAAGCGCTTGGCAAATGAGATTGGTTTTACTTGATGGGTAGATCTTCCCACATTGAAGTGTCAACACACAACACTAATGAACTTCGGGTAGTCTTGGTTTCAGCTACAACAGATTCCAATTCTGACTAGAAACTGTCTTGCCCACTCTGGCACTCTTGACACACATGCAAGGTCTTCAATCAACTCTCGAGTTCATTTTTCTTGACTGTGTTGCCCCACTAGACACACAAAGTATGGCTTTGATACCAACTGTCACGGTACTACTTTTTCAACAGAGCAGTGTGGTGATCTTGAAACCCTCACGACTAGCCTTAAGGGGAATTAAGCCCCATATATATTTTTCACCCCATCTTTGTGGCGTCATCAAACCTTAAGCGAGGTTTGTCTTCACCAATCAAACATCGCTTGTGCGGAATCCAAGCTTGTTCGACCACACACGCTGTCTGTGCGTGCATGTTCAATCGTCTGCGACTCGACCTTGCCTCTACTCGGGGCCAAGTTCTTTCAATGCAACGTCACGTCTCATATTTTTATTGCGATCCCCATCGATATGGCCCATATGTCTTGACACCATCTTTAGTCTCGGGGTGTCGTCGGCCATCGCAACTCCCTCGCCCATGCCATTGAGAACGGACCCACATGTCGCTCATCTCATTGGAACGTCCTAAACATCCATCCATCAAAGTTCTATCGAGGCATTAGCTCTCCCATGCTAGTTCCATGTCATTTACGTATACCGTATAGGACAGCAGGTCTATATAGCAACCTTCGACACTCGTCTCGACACGCTCACTCATACTGTGACACACGTATGTGCCACAGGGTAGCTCGCTTAGGCCACATGGCCCAGAGGTGGTGGAGAGCTGACACCATGGTACCCCTATAGTATATTTTGAGCAATTTTCAATTTTTCATCATAGACATGTGTTTGACGAACGGTCATACGATGTCATTGTTGTATTATTCGGTGAGAGGAATTTGGTTGTTGGAAGAAAAATGCGTAAAAAAGGAGAGAGAGAATAACTGAATTCTGACTGCGTTCAAAATCAGGTTTTATTTATTCTAAACAAATCTCCTATTTAAAATATAAATTATTCTAAATATGGCTGGAGAGTGGCCAACTAAATCTGTGCCACTCCCTACAAAATTTCCGTTTAAAATTTTGGTGATCCATTCGACGTGTTTTGTCAAAATCTGTGCCACTCCCTACAAAATTTCCGTTTAAAATTTTGGTGATCCATTCGACGTGTTTTGTCAAATGGTCAAACGGAGATTTCAAAATTTCCGTTTAAAATTTTGGTGATCCATTCGACGTGTTTTGTCAAATGGTCAAACGGAGATTTCTGAAATCGTGTGAATAAGGAAAAACTGTAAAAACTTAGGTTTTATCTAACAATCTCCTCCTAAAACCTGTAGTATATCTACCTTACTATTTGAACTCCGATCTTTGAGCGTAGTTCTTCAAATTTCACCCGCGCTAGGGACTTGGTGAAGATGTCTCCAAGTTGTTCCTCTGTTCGGATGTAATCAATTTTGATGAGCCCTCAATCTGCACATTCTCGAATGTAGTGGAATCTGATTTCTATGTGCTTGCTTCGTTCATGCAAAACTGGATTTTTGATCAGGGAGATCGTAGCTTTGTTGTCTACGTATAGCATTGGTGGATCACTTTCTCTCCCGATGAGTTCTTCCATTAGTCGCGCAAGCCAGATCCCTTTTGTTGCTGCCATCGAAGCGACGATGTATTCTGCTTCGCAGGAAGACAAAGCAACTACCTTCTGTTTTGTTGATTGCCAGCAGATTGCGTCGCCTGAGAGAAAGTAGATCATTCCGCTAGTGCTCTTACGATCATCAACGTCACCGGCCATGTCACTATCACTGTAGCTGACTAGCTTGAGTTTCTCCTTTCCGCTCCCTGCGCAGTATCTTACACCCCAGCCTCTAGTTCCAGCTACATAACGCAGGATGCGCTTGACACCCACTAAATGCTCCTCCCTAGGTGCTTCCATAAACCGGCTCACATATCCAACAGAATAAGCAAGATCAGGACGAGAGTTTACCAGATAGCGCAGACTCCCAACAATGCTGCGGTAATTGGTGGAGTCGACTGTCGTCGTAGTGCCGGCCTTCCTTAGTTGGAGTCGGGCCTCCATTGGTGTCCTTGTAGGATTACTGTCCACAAGTCCAGTTGTGTCCAGCAGCTTCTTGGCGTATGCACTTTGGCAGATGGAGATGCCAGTAGAATTCTGTTGCACTTCATGTCGAGATAGTAGCTGAGCAGTCTCCTTCAGCTCTCCGTTAAGGAAAGCAGACTTTATGTCCATATAGTGAACCTCCCAAGAGTAATGTGCTGCAATTTCCAGCAAGAAACGAACGGATTCTAACCTTGCCATTGGCGCAAATACCTCTTCGAAGTCCACTCCTTGCTTCTAGACGTAGCCCTTCGCCACCAGACGGGCCTTGTGCTTCACAACTTCTCCTTTTTTGTTGCGCTTCAGTTTGAAGACCCATTTGAGCCCTATGGCTTGGTGTCCCGGCGGCATATCCTCCAGACTCCACGTCTGGTTTTCGGTGATGGATGTCATCTCCTCTTACATTGCCTTCAGCCAGCACGGGTTCTTTTCTGCTTCGGCGAAGGTGTTCAGTTCATCTGCACTGATGGCATGTATTTCGGCCACTTCTTCGAGCTCGCGCACAGCCAGTCCAGGTGGTTCACCTCCTCCTACTATGTCGTCCATCCTCCGGTACCTTGCCTCCAGATCAGTATTGTGATCGGCATCCAGCGTCAAATCCGCAGTCCGTGGTGTTGCAAATTCCACTGGTTCAGGGGTTGCACCTGCTGGCGGCGGTGACGGCTGCTGATGCTGGGCTCCTCCTTCTTCTGGCTCGGTGACGAGGTACTTCACCATAAATTGATTTGGATTATGGTCTGCCTCGATCACGTCATTCCACTGCCAGAAGGTGCTTTCGTCGAAGACGACGTCGCGAGACACATGAGCTCGCCCCCCTACAGGATCATATAGTCTGTACGCATTGCTCCCGGGTTCATAGCCGATGAAGACGACCTTCAGCCCCCTGGGATCGAGCTTGGCGAGGTGGGGACGTGTTACCTTCATGTATGCGACGCAGCCGAACACGCAAAAATGATGTACCGCTGGTTTTTTGTTGTACCAGGCCTCATATGGCGTCTTCCCGTCAAGGCTTCAGGTTGGTGACCAATTGAGGAGATAGACGGCCGTCATTACTGCCTCTCCCCAGAATCTCTCAGACATCTCGGCCGTCGCCAACAATGACCTTGCTGTCCCGACGATGGTCTGATTCTGGCGCTCCACCACTCCGTTCTGTTGGGGGGAGTAGGGCGCCGTTAGGTGTCGTTGTATGCCGATTTCGTCACAGTACTTACTGAAACTTGTTGAGGTGAATTCTCCGCCTCAGTCTGTGGGCAGCACTCGCATCTTCTTCTCACATTCGGCCTCCGCTCGCGCTTTAATGCACTTAACCGCCTCTGCTTCCTCACTTTTCGCTTGCAGCAGGGTCAGCCACATGAAGCGGCTTTTGTCATCGACTAACAGGAGGAAGAGACTCTTACCGCCTGGGGTCGCCGACTTGATGGGCCCGCAGATATCGCCGTGTACAAGCTCCAACAGCTCATCGGCTCGATAGGATGTTCGAGACGGAAAGGGTGTGCGCCTCTGTTTGCTGATGAGGCACCCGTCGCACAGCTTGTTCACGCCTTTGATTGCTGGCAAACCGTGCAC
>NW_019272652.1:7134-15197 GCF_002738345.1 Cucurbita maxima
TAGCATTGGTGGATCACTTTCTCTCCCGATGAGTTCTTCCATTAGTCGCGCAAGCCAGATCCCTTGTGTTGCTGCCATCGAAGCGACGATATATTCTGCTTCGCAGGAAGACAAAGCAACTACCTTCTGTTTTGTTAATTGCCAGCAGATTGCGTCGCCTGAGAGAAAGTAGATCATTCCGCTAGTGCTCTTACGATCATCAACGTCACCGGCCATGTCACTATCACTGTAGCTGACTAGCTTGAGTTTCTCCTTTCCGCTCCCTGCGCAGTATCTTACACCCCAGCCTCTAGTTCCGGCTACATAACGCAGGATGCGCTTGACACCCACTAAATGCTCCTCCCTAGGTGCTTCCATAAACCGGCTCACATATCCAACAGAATAAGCAAGATCAGGACGAGAGTTTACCAGATAGCGCAGACTCCCAACAATGCTGCGGTAATTGGTGGAGTCGACTGTCGTCGTAGTGCCAGCCTTCCTTAGTTGGAGTCGGGCCTCCATTGGTGTCCTTGTAGGATTACTGTCCACAAGTCCAGTTGTGTCCAGCAGCTTCTTGGCGTATGCACTTTGGCAGATGGAGATGCCAGTAGAATTCTGTTGCACTTCATGTCGAGATAGTAGCTGAGCAGTCTCCTTCAGCTCTCCGTTAAGGAAAGCAGACTTTATGTCCATATAGTGAACCTCCCAAGAGTAATGTGCTGCAATTGCCAGCAAGAAACGAACGGATTCTAACCTTGCCATTGGCGCAAATACCTCTTCGAAGTCCACTCCTTGCTTCTAGACGTAGCCCTTCGCCACCAGACGGGCCTTGTGCTTCACAACTTCTCCTTTTTTGTTGCGCTTCAGTTTGAAGACCCATTTGAGCCCTATGGCTTGGTGTCCCGACGGCATATCCTCCAGACTCCACGTCTGGTTTTCGGTGATGGATGTCATCTCCTCTTACATTGCCTTCAGCCAGCACGGGTTCTTTTCTGCTTCGGCGAAGGTGTTCAGTTCATCTGCACTGATGGCATGTATTTCGGCCACTTCTTCGAGCTCGCGCACAGCCAGTCCAGGTGGTTCACCTCCTCCTACTAGGTCGTCCATCCTCTGGTACCTTGCCTCCAGATCAGTATTGTGATCGGCATCCAGCGTCAAATCCGCAGTCCGTGGTGTTGCAAATTCCACTGGTTCAGGGGTTGCACCTGCTGGCGGCGGTGACGGCTGCTGATGCTGGGCTCCTCCTTCTTCTGGCTCGGTGACGAGGTACTTCACCATAAATTGATTTGGATTATGGTCTGCCTCGATCACGTCATTCCACTGCCAGAAGTTGCTTTCGTCGAAGACGACGTCGCGAGACACATGAGCTCGCCCCCTACAGGATCATATAGTCTGTACGCATTGCTCCCGGGTTCATAGCCGATGAAGACGACCTTCAGCCCCCTGGGATCGAGCTTGGCGAGGTGGGGACGTGTTACCTTCATGTATGCGACGCAGCCGAACACGCAAAAATGATGTATCGCTGGTTTTTTGTTGTACCAGGCCTCATATGGCGTCTTCCCGTCAAGGCTTCGGGTTGGTGACCAATTGAGGAGATAGACGGCCGTCATTACTGCCTCTCCCCAGAATCTCCCAGACATCCCGGCCGTCGCCAACAATGACCTTGCTGTCCCGACGATGGTCTGATTCTGGCGCTCCACCACTCCGTTCTGTTGGGGGGAGTAGGGCGCCGTTAGGTGCCGTTGTATGCCGATTTCGTCACAGTACTTACTGAAACTTGTTGAGGTGAATTCTCCGCCTCAGTCTGTGGGCAGCACTCGCATCTTCTTCTCACATTCGGCCTCCGCTCGCGCTTTAATGCACTCATCGACTAACAGGAGGAAGAGACTCTTACCGCCTGGGGTCGCCGGCTTGATGGGCCCGCAGATATCGCCGTGTACAAGCTCCAACAGCTCATCGGCTCGATAGGATGTTCGAGACGGAAAGGGTGTGCGCCTCTGTTTGCTGATGAGGCACCCGTCGCACAGCTTGTTCACGCCTTTGATTGCTGGCAAACCGTGCACCAACTCTTCCTTCTGTAGTTTTTCTAGAGCAGGAAAGTTTAAATGCCCATACCTTGCGTGCCACCTCCAAGATACCTCTTCCGTCTTGGCCGAGAGATGACAGGTTGCTCTATCTCTAAGTCCAGGATGTAAAGACGGTTTGTCGTGCGCCTTGCCTGCGTGAGCAGCCGTCGTTGATTATCGCAAATTTTGAGTAGTCCGCGCTTGATGCGTGCGCCTTGCCTGCGTGAGCAGCCGTCGTTGATTATCGCAAATTTTGAGTAGTCCGCGCTTGATGAAGATGAAGCAGCCTGTCTCATCGAGTTGACCCAGGCTCACAAGGTTAGCCTTGAGCCTCGGGATGAAATAGACGTCGGTCAGCTTGCGATGCTCGCCTCCCTTGCTGGCGAACAGGATGGTGCCGCGTCCTTCGATCTCGACGACGGAGTCGTCGCCGAATTTTACCGTCCCGCAGGTCCCCGAGTCGAGCTCGGAGAACGCAGATCTAGCCCCGGTCATATGGTTTGTTGCCCCTGTGTCTAGGACCCATCGCCGGTCCTTGTGTTGCTCGTCCCGCTGGCTGATCTGAGCGAACACTCGCTCCTCCTCCAGTTGAAATGGCTCCCTAGCTGGTGCCACCTTTGCTACGCCCAGCTGGAGCTCTTTCTCAAGTTCAACATCGTCGTCGATTACCTCCATCTCCGTGGATTTGGAATCGACCATGGGGACACATGCAGTTACCATGAAGAGAGCTGGCTCGTCCTCCTCGGATTGAGCCACATGGGCCTTTTCGGCCTTTTCCTTCTTCCTAAGCTTGCTCCAGCAATTCCTGCTTAGGTGTCCTCTCTTCCCATAGTTCGAGCAGATCGGCTTGCCATTGGTTGACTCCTTCTGATTCCCATCTTTCCCGCGCATGCGCCGGTGGGAGATCCATGGCTTCTTACCGTCTTTGCGGCTAAAGGAGGACCCATTGCTCTCGCCGGTGTTGTCACGGAGCTTTAGGCGTGCAAGCCATTCCTCCTCAGTGAGGAGTAGACGACCCTCCTTGTCGACAGCTGAAATGGTATTTTTCTTCCCTGCTCGACGTTACGCAGTCTTCCGGTCACCTCTTCCACCTTAGATTTGCAAAATCCATGTATTTATTCACGTCAAGCAATGTCTCGATTGAAATCGCAACATGCTCGAGGTGATCACGGACAACCTGCAGCATCTTCTTCATGATTTCTGTCTCGCTGATGCTGCCACCGAGTGTAGTGATGCTATTGGCAAGCCCCGTGATCCGCATTGAAAAATCATCGATGGATTCGCCGTCCTTAAAGTGGATCTCCGAGAGCTCCTTCCGTAGCTACTCGATGTTGGATTCCCGCACTCACTAGACACCGACCCGACGGGATTTGATTCCTTCCCAGGCCGATTGCACAGTGCGCTTGGTGGAGAGAGATGCCAGCATCTCTGGGGGCACAGATCGTAATATGGCAGCGAACGCCAGCCGATCCTCCCGATACTCAATCGTTTCTCCTTCCTTTGGCTCGACAGCATGCCATAACCCTTGTGCCTGTAGGTTGACGCGCATCAACAAGGTCCACTCGTTATAGTTGGACTTTGTCAATATAGGATACTGAACGACTGCAGTCGTAGTCTCCCTAATCACTCGCTCAATGATAACTTTGACGCCCGTCATCACGGCGTCGGCCTCTTCGTGGAGGTGATGGAGATGTCGGCACACGGCGACGGCGTGGAGGAGTGAGTGAGCCTGCCCGAGATGGGCCCCACGATGTGTGTGTTTTTACACTTTGCATTTTCTTCTACTCGCACCTGGGACCTGTGTGATTTCAGGTCAAAGCTCTAACCACTTGAGCTATTCAACTTGTTTGTTGATAGGTTGACTCTTCTGCAATGATATACACCGATCTTCAGCCTCGCTCTGATACAACTTGTTGTATTATTCGGTGAGAGGAAATTGGTTGTTGGAAGAAAAATGCGTAAAAAAGGAGAGAGAGAATAACTGAATTCTGACTGCGTTCAAAATCAGGTTNGGGATCTTCGTTAAAGTCTTGTCTTTACTCATACTCTCTGTATTTGATTACTAAAAAATTGCTACACTACAAAAAGCCTAGTGGTGGCTCTGATTGACCCAGAAACATAAATGTTTGGAGTTTGAAGGGATAATATTTTTGAGTACTTAACTTTGGCTTTTATAGCCTTACAATTAACAACATAAATAAATAGAAACTAACCATGAATATGGTAAATTAGTTAAACTAAATAGCTAAAAAAATACTCTAACTATCAAAAAAAGACCATAACCATATTTGATCAAATTCTTATAACATTTAGGTACTTACTACTACTCTCCAACCAAAAGGACCTTCCAATTTTCCTATTTCCAATATTGAATCTCCATGAAGTTTACTTTTCTAACTCAACTTCATTCACAAAGGTTGATCTTAACTCGGGTTGGTTTCCACTTTTTTCCTTTCACTTCGTAAAGATAGTTGTTTATTTGAATAAAATGTTGATGTTATAATGGTAGTTTGGCTAGATTTTTTCTCTCAAACTCCCGATTATTGTATGAAAAGAAAAATTATATTTTCTTTAAAAGAATCAAATATTAATGAGATTATGAATCATGTCATGTGTTTATGGGAAATCTTCAATCATTCCTCCTATTTTGCTCATTACAATTTATACCCACCATTCTCAAATAAAAATGTTTCTTTCATAATGATTAAGGTATTTAGTCTTTTCTTTAACGCTCAAGGTTCAAATCCCTATCATATTTGTTATTAAAAGAATATATTATTCCTTTGTACGGATCTTTTCCCATTTTAAAAAAATTGAGTGAAAGCGTATATATGAGAAGTTGGTACAAAGACCACAAACCCGGATCCTATTCATGACATTAAATAGCCCCCGAGCTCCTCCACGACCATGTTCAAAATATGAATCGTGGTATTGTATTCATGACATTAAATAGCCCCCGAGCTCCTCCACGACCATGTTCAAAATATGAATCGTGGTATTGACATCCTTTAATAATCTCTAAATTTTATAGGTTGTATTTAGTCCTATTTTATTTAGGCTTCTTTTAATAACCATTTAAATTTTAAAATACTACTTCCAAATTATCAAAAAAAAAAAAAAAAGAAAGAAAAAACAACCCCAACTTTTAAAACTAAACCATTACTAAATAAGACTTGTGCTGTCCAATGGCGTCTGCAGTTGCTCATTTTGAACTTTATAGCCCTAATTTTGTCTTTCTCCACACCAGTTCATAACTTCCCAATTAATTCATCCATTCAATAAATACCTAAGAGTCTCCTCGTCATCCATTATCACCATTTTTAAAGAACCTAAGCTACTGATTCTCTCGACAATGGTTAAACTATTAGTTCTTCATCTCTGTTTCGTTCTCATTGCTTCCTCTTCTCTGTTTTATGTCGGAACTTCCATAACTCACAAATCTCAAGATGGATCTGAAGAATGGGGCTACGTTCAAGTCAGACCCAGTAAGCCAAGTTCATTAATTTTCCTTCTATTTTATTTTAGTCATTATTTTTTATATATTTGCTCGTGTATTGTGTTGTTTAGAAGCCCATATGTTTTGGTGGCTTTACAGAAGCCCTTCTAGAGTGGACGTCGGTTCCAAGCCATGGCCGACCATTCTCTGGTTGCAGGGCGGACCGGTGAGCTGCCGATCTTTTCCAATGATTTATTTATAAATTTTGAGTATTTTGTAAGAAAATGGCTCAAATATTGAAAAACAGGGTGGCTCGGGAACTGGGTTTGGGAACTTCCTAGAAATCGGGCCATTGAACTCGAACTTGAAGCCGAGAAACTCAACATGGCTGAAAAAAGCAGACCTCTTGTTTGTGGTCAACTCCTTTTCCTTTTAATTTTCATCATTTTAACCTTAAATTCTAATATTTTTTTTTGACTAAATTTATGATTTTAACATAAAAAAAACAGGATAATCCGGTCGGGACTGGATATAGCTATGTGGAGAGTGGAGGTGAATTTGCGAAAGGCGATGTGGAGACGGCGATCGACATGACGACTTTGCTTGTTGAGGTTTCGAACGACACTGTCGGCCTACGAAACGCTCCTTTGTACATCTTTGCGGAGTCTTACGGTGGCAAATTCGCCGTCACTCTGGCTTTGTCCCTTCTTCGGGCCATCCAAGCTGGCAATTTGACCCTTAATCTCGGAGGTACTTTTATTTTTACTTTTTTTTTAATAAAAAATTTCAAATATAAATAATGAATTATAACCGTTTTTTTATACGTAAAAAAAAAAATCATATTATAACTTTGATTTGTTTAAAATGATCCCATTGAATAATATAGAATCAATAATTTAAATACACGACTCTCGATTTTGTTTGCCAGGAGTTGCTCTAGGAAACAGTTGGATGTCTCCAGAAGATTACACGGTTCATATTCTCATTCTCTCAATCTCATCCAAAAATTTTATCAATTTTTTTGAAATTTTCGTTTTCAGAATGATAAACGAAAAGAATACTACTAAACTATGAAGTTGATTTCAATTATATCCTGATCGAAGTGTTAAAATGAAATATCTCAGAGCTCGAGAGTATAACCGAAACCAACCTCATATTTCAGGAGTATTCTTTTATTATTTATCCTTAACACAATAATCTTTGTCTAAAATTTTACAGTCTTCTTGGGGTCCTCTTCTCAAAGATCTCTCACGAATTGACGACAAGACGCTGCAAGAATCAAATAGGTTAATATTTTTCATTTTTTTTTAATATAAACATGAATAAAGAAGTGAAATATATTCTATAAATTTAAAAGTTATATGTAACAAAAGTTGTCTTTTGAAAATCAGTTTAGCGTTGAAGATCAAGCAGCAAATTAAAAACACGTTGTACGAAAATGCAACTCTTTCATGGAATGATCTTGAGGGATTAATTTTCTCCAATAGCAACCACGTGGTACGTTTTGTTATTATTATTATTACTACTATTATTTTAACAAAATCCTTCCAAACCAATGAATTTTAAGTTTAAATTTATATTAACTAAATATAGGTATACGAAGTCTTTATTTTTATTATTATTATTTTTTTTTTGTTTATTAAGTTATCTTTTAAATTAGTAAACTTATAAAACCCTCTAAAAAAAATTTCTAAAAAGAAAATCAAAATTTATGATATATTAGACGTATAATTTAAAATTTAGAACTTTTCTAAATTGGTAATTTAGGCTTCATTCACAACTATTTAATTTTTTAAGTTTATAAAAACTATTTTGACCTACAAATTCTTTTATTTTATCATCCACTTAGAAAACATGTTTTTAAAATCTAAATCCAGTTTTCAAAAAATATTTTATTTTTCTCGAGAGAACGAACATTAGTTCAAAAAGACATAAAACGAAATGATTATCGATACATTATAACGATTCGTTTTTGCAGGATTTCTATAACTTCATGTTAGATTTTGAAATGGACTCATTAGCCGCGACTACGACAAAAAATAGTGTGGAATCAAATAGGATTGATTCACTTGAAGTAAGAAAAAACTCTCCATATCTTAGTTTGAATGTCTACAAACCCGGAGCTACAGGAGACTTGGAAGCTTTGATGAATGGTCCAATTAAGCAAAAACTCACTATTATCCCACTAAATGTCACGTACGTACCAATAAACCCTATTTCTTTAAATAAAATTATAATCATTAAAACTATTCGGGTTATAATTGAAAATTCTTAAGACATAAAAATTAAATTAATTATCTAAATTTGGAGATTAAATCCTACCATTTTAGCCTAAAAAACTAAACTAAAAATTTTGAATGTACAGATGGGGAGGTTAATCGGACCTAGTCTTCCAATTTTTTACGGGACATTTTATGAAGCCAAGAATCAAAGAGGTGTATTTTTTAACCAAACTATTTTTAATAGTTTTATTTGTGGATTAATTTTTGCTTCATACTATAACATTCAATTATTTTCTAATACTTTTATTTTTTCAAAAAGGTTGATGAGTTACTGGCTAAAGGTGTTAATGTGACGGTCTA
>NW_019272653.1:0-15385 GCF_002738345.1 Cucurbita maxima
ATCAAGGCTTATCATTCCTCACAAGAGTTTCGAAAAACGTCGACCGTGACGCGGTTTGTTTAGCACGGACCGAAAACTTCCATGTTTGGGTTTCCGAAAAAGGGTTCGATTTGAAGAACTCTTTTACTCTTTTATGCACTCCGTTTCTTAGAATAAATATTCTAAATCATCAAGGCTTATCATTCCTCACAAGAGTTTCGAAAAACGTCGACCGTGACGCGGTTTGTTTAGCACGGACCGAAAACTTCCATGTTTGGGTTTCCGAAAAAGGGTTCGATTTGAAGAACTCTTTTACTCTTTTATGCACTCCGTTTCTTAGAATAAATATTCTAAATCATCAAGGCTTATCATTCCTCACAAGAGTTTCGAAAAACGTCGACCGTGACGCGGTTTGTTTAGCACGGACCGAAAACTTCCATGTTTGGGTTTCCGAAAAAGGGTTCGATTTGAAGAACTCTTTTACTGTTTTATGCACTCCGTTTCTTAGAAATAATATTCTAAATCATCAAGCCTTATCATTCCTCACAAAACTTTCGAAAAACGTCGACCGTGACTCGATTTTTTTAGCACGTACTAAAAATTTCGCTGTTTGGGTTTCCGAAAAAGGGTTCGATTTGAAAAACTCTTTTACTTTTTTATGCACTTCGTTTCTTCTAAATAATATTCTAAATCATCAAGGCTTATCATTCCTCACAAAACTTTTGAAAAACGTCGACCGTGACTCGGTTTTTTTAGCACGTACAAAAACCTTCCCTGTTTAGGTTTCCAAAGAAGAGTTCGATTTGAAGAACTCTTTTACTGTTTTATGCACTACGTTTCTTAAAAATAATATTCTAAATCATAAATCCTGATCATTCCTCTCAAAACTTTCGAAAAACGTCGATCGTGACTCGGTTTTTTTAGCACGTACTAAAAACTTCGCTGTTTGGGTTTCCGAAGAAGGGTTCGATTGGAAGAACTCTTTTAATTTTTATGCACTCAGTTTCTTAGAAATAATATTCTAAATCATCAAGCCTTATCATTCCTCAATAAACTTTCGAAAAACGTCAATCGTGACTCGGTTTGTTTAGCACGGACCGAAAACATACCTATTTGGGTTTCCGAAGAAGAATTCGATTTGAAGAACTCTTTTACTGTTTTATGCACTCCGTGTCTTAGGAATAATATTCTAAATCATAAATCCTTATCATTCCTCACAAAACTTTCGAAAAACGTCGACCGTGACTCGGTTTGTTTAGCACGGACCGAAAACTTCCCTGTTTGGGTTTCCAAAGAAGGGTTCGATTGGAAGAACTCTTTTACTGTTTTATGCACTCCGTTTCTTAGAAATAATATTCTAAATCGTTAAGCCTTATCATTCCTCACAAAACTTTCGAAAAATGTCGACCTCGACTCGGTTTGTTTAGCACGTATTGAAAACTTCCCTGTTTGGGTTTCCGAAGAAGGGTTCGATTTGAAGAACTCTTTTACTGTTTTATGCACTCCGTTTCTTAGAAATAATATTCTAAATCATCAAGCCTTATAATTCCTAACAAAACTTTCGCAAAACGTCGACCGTGACTCGGTTTTTTTAGCACGTACTAAAACCTTCCCTGTTTGGGTTTCCAAAGAAGGGTTCGATTTGAAGAACTCTTTTACTGTTTTATGCACTCAGTTTCTTAGAAATAATATTCTAAATCATCAAGCCTTATCATTCCACAATAAACTTTCTAAAAACGTCGACCGTGACTCGGTTTGTTTAGCACGGACCGAAAACTTACCTATTTGGGTTTTCGAAGAAGGGTTCGTGTTGAATAACTCTTTTACTGTTTTATGCACTCCGTTTCTTAGAATTAATATTCTAAATCATCAAGGCTTATCATTCCTCACAAAACTTTTGCAAAACGTCGACCGTGACTCGGTTTTTTTAGCACGTACTAAAACCTTCCCTGTTTGGGTTTCCAAAGAAGGGTTCGATTTGAAGAACTCTTTTACTGTTTTATGCACTCCGTTTCTTAGAAATAATATTCTAAATCATCAAGCCTTATCATTCCTCACAAAACTTTCGAAAAACGTCGACCGTGACTCGGTTTTTTTAGCACGGACTGAAAACTTCCCGGTTTGGGTTTCCGAAGAAGGGTTCGAGTTGAATAACTCTTTTACTGTTTTATGCACTCCGTTTCTTCGAAATAATATTCTAAATCATCAAGCCTTATAATTCCTCACAAAACTTTCGAAAAACGTCGACCGTGACTCGGTTTGTTTAGCACGGATTGAAAACTTCCCTGTTTGGGTTTCCGAAGAAGGGTTCGATTTGAAGAACTCTTTTACTGTTTTATGCACTCCGTTTCTTAGAAATAATATACTAAATCATCAAGCCTTATCATTCCTAACAAAACTTTCGCAAAACGTCGACCGTGACTTGATTTTTTTAGCACGTACTAAAAACTTCCCTCTTTTGGTTTCTGAAAAAGGGTTCGTTTTTAAGAACTATTTTACTTTTTTATGCACTCAGTTTCTTAGAAATAATATTCTAAATCATCAAGCCTTATAATTCCTCACAAAACTTTCGAAAAACGTCGACCGTGACTCGGTTTTTTTAGCACGGACTTCAAACGTCCCAGATTTGGGTTTCCGAAGTAGGGTTCGATTTGAAGCATTTTTTTACTGTTTTATGCACTCTGTTTCTTCGAAATTATATTCTAAATCATCAAGCCTAATCATTCCTCACAAAACTTTCGAAAAACGTCGACCGTGACTCGGTTTTTTTAGCACGGACTAAAAACTTCCCTATTTGGATTTCCAAAGAAGGATTCGAGTTGAATAACTCTTTTACTGTTTTATGCACTCCGTTTCTTCGAAATAATATTATAAATCATCAAGCTTTATCATTCCTCACAAAACTTTTGCAAAACGTCGATTGTGACTCGGTTTTTTTAGCACGTACTAAAACCTTCCCTGTATGGGTTTCCAAAGAAGGGTTCGATTTGAAGAACTCTTTTACTGTTTTATGCACTCCGTTTATTATAAATAATATTCTAAATCATCAAGCCTTATCATTCCTCACAAAACTTTCGAAAAACGTCGACCGTGACTCGGTTTTTTTAGCATGTACTAAAGATTTTCCTGTTTGGGTATCCGAAGAAGGGTTCGAGTTAAGGAACTCTTTTACTGTTTTATGCACTCCGTTTCTTTGAAATAATATTCTAAATCATCAAGCCTTATCATTCCTCACAAAACATTCGAAAGACGTCGACCGTGACTCGATTTTTTTAGCACGTACTAAAAAATTCGCAGTTTGAGTTTCTGAAGAAGGGTTCGATATGAAGAACTCTTTTACTATTTTATGCACTTCGTTTTTTAGAAATAATATTCTAAATCATCAAGCCTTATCATTCCTCACAAAACTTTTGAAAAACGTCGATCGTGACTCAGTTTTTTTAGCACGAACTGAAAACTTCCCTGTTTGGGTTTCCGAAGAAGGGTTCGAGTTGAATAACTCTTTTACTGTTTTATGCACTCCGTTTCTTCGAAATAATATTCTAAATCATCAAGCCTTATCATTCCTCACAAAACTTTCGAAAAACGTCGACCGTGACTCGGTTTGTTTAGCACGGATTGAAAACTTCCCTGTTTGGGTTTCCGAAGAAGGGTTCAGGGTTCGATTTGAAGAACTCTTTTACTGTTTTATGCACTCCGTTTCTTAGAAATAATATACTAAATCATCAAGCCTTATCATTCCTAACAAAACTTTCGCAAAACGTCGACCGTGACTTGATTTTTTTAGCACGTACTAAAAACTTCCGTCTTTGGGTTTCTGAAGAAGGGTTCGGTTTTAAGAACTATTTTACTTTTTTATGCACTCAGTTTCTTAGAAATAATATTCTAAATCATCAAGCCTTATAATTCCTCACAAAACTTTCGAAAAACGTCGACCGTGACTCGGTTTTTTTAGCACGGACTAAAAACTTCCCTATTTGGGTTTCCGAAGAAGGGTTCGAGTTGAAGAACTCTTTTACTGTTTTATGCACTCCGTTTCTTAGAAATAATATTCTAAATCATCAAGCCTTATAATTCCTCACAAAACTTTCGAAAAACGTCGACCGTGACTCGGTTTTTTTAGCACAAACTTCAAACGTCCCAGATTTGGGTTTCCGAAGTAGGGTTCGATTTGAAGCATTTTTTTACTGTTTTATGCACTCTGTTTCTTCGAAATTATATTCTAAATCATCAAGCCTAATCATTCCTCACAAAACTTTCGAAAAACGTCGACCGTGACTCGGTTTTTTTAGCACGGACTAAAAACTTCCCTATTTGGGTTTCCGAAGAAGGGTTCGAGTTGAATAACTCTTTTACTGTTTTATGCACTCCGTTTCTTCGTAATAATATTCTAAATCATCAAGCCTTATCATTCCTCACAAAACTTTCGAAAAACGTCGACCGTGACTCGGTTTTTTTAGCACGGACTGAAAACTTCCCTGTTATATTTTTCGAGGAAGGGTTCGAGTTAAGGAACTCTTTTACTGTTTTATGCACTCCGTTTCTTTGAAATAATATTCTAAATCATCAAGCCTTATCATTCCTCACAAAACTTTCGAAAGACGTCGACTGTGACTCGATTTTTTTAGCACGTACTAAAAAATTCGCAGTTTGGTTTTCTGAAGAAGGGTTCGATTTGAAGAACTCTTTTACTTTTTTATGCACTCCGTTTCTTATAAATAATATTCTAAATCATCAAGCCTTATCATTCCTCGCAAAACTTTTGAAAAACGTTGACCGTGACTCGGTTTTTTTAGCACGGACTGAAAACTTCCCTGTTTGGGTTTTCGAAGAAGGGTTCGAGTTGAATAACTCTTTTACTGTTTTATGCACTCCATTTCTTCGAAATAATATTCTAAATCATCAAGCCTTATCATTCCTCACAAAAATTTTGCAAAACGTCGACTGTGACTCGGTTTTTTTAGCACGTACTAAAACCTTCCCTGTTTGGGTTTCCGAAGAAGGGTTCGATTTGAAGAACTCTTTTCCTGTTTTATGCACTCCGTTTCTTAGAAATAATATACTAAATCATCAAGCCTTATCATTCCTAACAAAACTTTCGCAAAACGTCGACCGTGACTCGGTTTTTTTAGCACGTACTAAAAACTTCCCTGTTTGGGTTTCCGAAGAATGGTTCGATTTGAAGAACTCTTTAACTGTTTTATGCACTCAGTTTCTTAGAAATAATATTCTAAATCATCAAGCCTTATCATTTCTCACAAAACTTTCGAAAAACGTCGACCGTGACTCGGTTTTTTTAGCACGTACTAAAAACTTCCCTGTTTGGGTTTCCGAAGAAAAACGTCGACCGTGACTCGGTTTTTTTAGCACGTACTAAAAACTTCCCTGTTTGGGTTTCCGAAGAAGGATTCGATTTGAAAAACTCTTTTACTTTTTTATGCACTCCGTTTCTTAGAAATAATATTTTAAATCATCAAGCCTTATCATTCCTCAATAAACTTTCGCAAAACGTCGACCGTGACTTGATTTTTTTAGCACGTACTAAAAACTTCCCTCTTTTGGTTTCTGAAGAAGGGTTCGTTTTTAAGAACTATTTTACTTTTTTATGCACTCAGTTTCTTAGAAATAATATTCTAAATCATCAAGCCTTATCATTCCTCACAAAACTTTCGAAAGACGTCGACCGTGACTCGATTTTTTTAGCACGTACTACAACCTTCGCAGTTTGGGTTTCCAAAGAAGGATTCGAGTTGAATAACTCTTTTACTGTTTTATGCACTCCGTTTCTTCGAAATAATATTATAAATCTTCAAGCCTTATCATTCCTCACAAAACTTTTGAAAACATCGACCGTGACTCGGTTTTTTTAGCACGTACTAAAACCTTCCCTGTTTGGGTTTCCAAAGAAGGGTTCGATTTGAAGAATTCTTTTACTGTTTTATGCACTCCGTTTCTTTGAAATTATATTCTAAATCATCAAGCCTTATCATTCCTCACAAAACTTTCGAAAAACGTCGACCTTGACTCGGGTTTTTTAGCACGTACTAAAAACTTCCCTGTTTGGGTTTCCGAAGAAGGGTTCGATTTGAAAAACTCTTTTACTTTTTTATGCACTCAGTTTCTTAGAAATAATATTTTAAATCATCAAGCCTTATCATTCCTCAATAAACTTCGAAAAACGTCGATCGTGACTCGGTTTTTTTAGCACGGACTGAAAACTTCCCTGTTTGATTTTTCGAAGAAGGGTTCGAGTTAAGGAACTCTTTTACTAGCACGGACTGAAAACTTCCCTGTTTGATTTTTCGAAGAAGGGTTCGAGTTAAGGAACTCTTTTACTATTTTATGAACTCCGTTTCTTTGAAATAATATTCTAAATCATCAAGCCTTATCATTCCTCACAAAACTTTCGAAAGACGTCGATCGTGACTCGATTTTTTTAGCACGTACTACAACCTTCGCAGTTTGGGTTTCCGAAGAAGGGTTCGATTTGAAGAACTCTTTTACATTTTTATGCACTCCGTTTCTTATAAATAATATTCTAAATCATCAAGCCTAATCATTCCTCACAAAACTTTTGAAAACGTCGACCGTTACTCGGTTTTTTTAGCACGTACTAAAACCTTCCCTGTTTGGGTTTCCAAAGAAGGGTTCGATTTGAAGAACTCTTTTACTGTTTTATGCACTCGGTTTCTTAGAAATTATATTCTAAATCATCAAGCCTTATCATTCCTCAATAAACTTTCGAAAAACGTCGATCGTGACTCGGTTTTTTTAGCACGGACTGAAAACTTCCCTGTTTGATTTTTCGAAGAAGGGTTCGAGTTAAGGAACTCTTTTACTGTTTTATGCACTCCGTTTCTTTGAAAGATTTTTCGAAGAAGGGTTCGAGTTAAGGAACTCTTTTACTGTTTTATGCACTCCGTTTCTTTGAAAGAATATTCTAAATCATCAAGCCTTATCATTCCTCATAAAACTTTCGAAAAATGTCGACCGTGACTCGGTTTGTTTAGCACGGATTGAAAACTTCCCTATTTGGGTTTCCGAAGAAGGGTTCGATTTGAAGAACTCTTTTACTGTTTTATGCACTCCGTTTCTTAGAAATAATATACTAAATATTCAAGCCTTCTCATTCCTAACAAAACTTTCGCAAAACGTCGACCGTGACTCGGTTTTTTTAGCACGTACTAAAAACTTCCCTCTTTGGGTTTCTAAAGAAGGGTTCGATTTTAAGAACTCTTTTACTGTTTTATGCACTCAGTTTCTTAGAAATAATATTCTAAATCATCAAGCCTTATCATTCCACACAAAACTTTCGAAGAACGTCGACCGTGACTCGATTTTTTTAGCACGGACTAAAAACTTCGCTGTTTGGGTTTCCGAAGAAGGGTTCGATTTGATGAACTCTTTTACTTTTTTATGCACTCCGTTTCTTATAAATAATATTCTAAATCATCAAGCCTTATCATTCCTCACAAAACTTTTGAAAAACGTCGACCGTGACTCAGTTTGTTTAGCACGGACCGAAAACTTCCCTGTTTGGGTTTCCGATGAAGGGTTCGATTTGAAGAACTCTTTTACTGTTTTATGCACTCCGTTTCTTAGAAAAAATATTCTAAATCGTTAAGCCTTATCATTCCTCACAAAACTTTCGAAAAATGTCGACCGTGACTCGGTTTGTTTAGCACGGATTGAAACCTTCCCTATTTGGGTTTCCGAAGAAGGGTTCGAGTTGAAGAACTCTTTTACTGTTTTATGCAATCAGTTTCTTAGAAATAATATTCTAAATCCTCAAGCCTTATAATTCCTCACAAAACTTTCGAAAAACGTCGACCGTGACTCGGTTTTTTTAGCACGGACTGAAAACTTCCCTGTTTGGGTTTCCGAAGAAGGGTTCGATTTGAAGAACTCTTTTACTGTTTTATGCACTCCGTTTCTTAGAAATAATATACTAAATATTCAAGCCTTCTCATTCCTAACAAAACTTTCGCAAAACGTCGACCGTGACTCGGTTTTTTTAGCACGGACTAAAAACTTCCCTGTTTGGGTTTCCGAAGAAGGGTTCGATTTGAAGAACTCTTTTACTGTTTTATGCACTCCGTTTCTTAGAAATAATATACTAAATATTCAAGCCTTCTCATTCCTAACAAAACTTTCGCAAAACGTCGACCGTGACTCGGTTTTTTTAGCACGGACTAAAAACTTCCCTGTTTGGGTTTCCGAAGAAGGGTTCGATTTGAAGAACTCTTTTACTGTTTTATGCACTCCGTTTCTTAGAAATAATATACTAAATATTCAAGCCTTCTCATTCCTAACAAAACTTTCGAAAAACGTCGACCGTGACTCGGTTTTTTTAGCACGGACTAAAAACTTCCCTGTTTGGGTTTCCGAAGAAGGGTTCGATTTGAAGAACTCTTTTACTGTTTTATGCACTCCGTTTCTTAGAAATAATATTCTAAATCGTTAAGCCTTATCATTCCTCACAAAACTTTCGAAAAATGTCGACCGTGACTCGGTTTGTTTAGCACGGATTGAAAACTTCCCTATTTGGGTTTCCGAAGAAGGGTTCGAGTTGAAGAACTCTTTTACTGTTTTATGCAATCCGTTTCTTAGAAATAATATACTAAATATTCAAGCCTTCTCATTCCTAACAAAACTTTCGCAAAACGTCGACCGTGACTCGGGTTTTTTAGCACGTACTAAAAACTTCCCTCTTTGGGTTTCTAAAGAAGGGTTCGATTTTAAGAACTCTTTTACTGTTTTATGCACTCAGTTTCTTAGAAATAATATTCTAAATCCTCAAGCCTTATAATTCCTCACAAAACTTTCGAAAAACGTCGACCGTGACTCGGTTTTTTTAGCACGGACTGAAAACTTCCCTGTTTGGGTTTCCGAAGAAGGGTTCGAGTTGAATAACTCTTTTACTCTTTTATGCACTCCGTTTCATAGAATTAATATTCTAAATCATCAAGGCTTATCATTCCTCACAAAACTTTCGCAAAACGTCGACCGTGACTCGGTTTTTTTAGCACGTACTAAAACCTTCCCTGTTTAGGTTTCCAAAGAAGAGTTCGATTTGAAGAACTCTTTTACAGTTTTATGCACTCCGTTTCTTAGAAATAATATTCTAAATCATAAATCCTCATCATTCCTCACAAAACTTTCGAAAAACGTCGACCGTGACTCGGTTTGTTTAGCACGGACCGAAAACTTCCCTGTTTGGGTTTCCGATGAAGGGTTCGATTTGAAGAACTCTTTTACTGTTTTATGCACTCCGTTTCTTAGAAATAATATTCTAAATCGTTAAGCCTTATCATTCCTCACAAAACTTTCGAAAAATGTCGACCGTGACTCGGTTTTTTTAGCACGTACTAAAAACTTCCCTGTTTGGGTTTCCGAAGAAGGGTTCGATTTGAAGAACTCTTTAACTGTTTTATGCACTCAGTTTCTTAGAAATAATAATCTAAATCATCAAGCCTTATCATTCCTCACAAAACTTTCTTAAAACGTCGACCGTGACTCGGTTTTATTAGCACGGATTCAAAACTTCCCTGTTTGGGTTTCCGAAGAAGGGTTCGATTTGAAGAACTCTTTTACTTTTTTATGCACTTCGTTTCTTAGAAATAATATTCTAAATCATCAAGCCTTATCATTCCTCACAAAACTTTTGAAAAACGTCGACCGTGACTTTGTTTTTTTAGCACGTACTACAAACTTCCCTGTTTGGGTTTCCAAAGAAGGGTTCGATTTGAAGAACTCTTTTACAGTTTTATGCACTCCGTTTCTTAGAAATAATATTCTAAATCATAAATCCTTATCATTCCTCACAAAACTTTCGAAAAACGTCGACCTTGACTCGGTTTGTTTAGCAAGGACCAAAAACTTCCCTGTTTGGGTTTCCGATGAAGGGTTCGATTTGAAGAACTCTATTACTTTTTTATGCACTCCGTTTCTTAGAAATAATATTCTAAATCGTTAAGCCTTATCATTCCTCACAAAACTTTCGAAAAATGTCGACCGTGACTCGGTTTGTTTAGCACGGATTGAAAACTTCCCTATTTGGGTTTCCGAAGAAGGGTTCGAGTTGAAGAACTCTTTTACTGTTTTATGCAATCCGTTTCTTAGAAATAATATACTAAATATTCAAGCCGTCTCTCTCCTAACAAAACTTTCGCAAAACGTCGACCGTGACTCGGTTTTTTTAGCACGTACTAAAAACGTCCCTCTTTGGGTTTCTAAAGAAGGGTTCGATTTGAAGAACTCTTTTACTGTTTTATGCACTCAGTTTCTTAGAAATAATATTCTAAATCCTCAAGCCTTATAATTCCTCACAAAACTTTCGAAAAACGTCGACCGTGACTCGGTTTTTTTAGCACGGACTGAAAACTTCCCTGTTTGGGTTTCCGAAGAAGGGTTCGAGTTGAATAACTCTTTTACTCTTTTATGCATCCGTTTCATAGAATTAATATTCTAAATCATCAAGGCTTATCATTCCTCACAAAACTTTCGCAAAACGTCGACCGTGACTCGGTTTTTTTAGCACGTACTAAAACCTTCCCTGTTTAGGTTTCCAAAGAAGAGTTCGATTTGAAGAACTCTTTTATAGTTTTATGCACTCTGTTTCTTAGAAATAATATTCTAAATCATAAATCCTTATCATTCCTCACAAAACTTTCGAAAAACGTCGACCGTGACTCGGTTTGTTTAGCACGGACCGAAAACTTCCCTGTTTGGGTTTCCGATGAAGGGTTCGATTTGAAGAACTCTTTTATTAGCACGGACCGAAAACTTCCCTGTTTGGGTTTCCGATGAAGGGTTCGATTTGAAGAACTCTTTTATTGTTTTATGCACTCCGTTTCTTAGAAATAATATTCTAAATCGTTAAGCCTTATCATTCCTCACAAAACTTTCGAAAAATGTCGACCGTGACTCGGTTTGTTTAGCACGGATTGAAAACTTCCCATTTTGGGTTTCCGAAGAAGGGTTCGAGTTGAAGAACTCTTTTTTTGTTTTATGCACTCCGTTTCTTAGAAATAATATACTAAATATTCAAGCCTTCTCATTCCTAACAAAACTTTCGCAAAACGTCGACCGTGACTCGGTTTTTTTAGCACGTACTAAAAACTTCGCTATTTTGGTTTTCGAAGAAGGGTTCGATTTGAAGAACTCTTTTACTTTTTTATGCACTCAGTTTCTTAGAAATAATATTCTCACTCATCAAGCCTTATCATTCCTCAATAAACTTTCGCAAAACGTCGACCGTGACTCGGTTTGTTTAGCACGGACCGAAAACTTCCCTGTTTGGGTTTCCGATGAAGGGTTCGAGTTGAAGAACTCTTTTACTGTGTTATGCACTCCGTTTCTTAGAAATAATCTTCTAAATCATCAAGCCTTATCATTCCTCACAAAACTTTCGCAAAACGTCGACCGTGACTCGGTTTTTTTAGCACGTACTAAAACCTTCCCTATTTGGGTTTCCAAAGAAGGGTTCGATTTGAAGAACTCTTTTACTGTTTTATGCACTCCGTTTCTTAGAAATAATCTTCTAAATCATCAAGCCTTATCATTCCTCACAAAACTTTCGGAAAACGTCGACCGTGACTCGGTTTTTTTAGCACGGACTGAAAACTTCCCTGTTTGATTTTTCGAAGAAGGGTTCGAATTAAGGAACTCTTTTACTGTTTTATGCACTCCGTTTCTTTGAAATAATATTCTAAATCATCAAGCCTTATCATTCCTCACAAAACTTTCGAAAGACGTCGACCGTGACTCGATTTTTTTAGCACGTACTAAAAACTTCGCAGTTTGGGTTTCCGAAGAAGGGTTCGATTTGAAGAACTCTTTTACTTTTTTATGCACTCCGTTTCTTATAAATAATATTCTAAATCATCAAGCCTTATCATTCCTCACAAAACTTTTGAAAAATCTCGACCGTGACTCGGTTTTTTTAGCAAGGACTGAAAACTTCCCTGTTTGGGCTTCCGAAAAAGGGTTCGAGTTGAAGAACTCTTTTACTGTTTTATGCACTAGGTTTCTTAGAAATAATATTCTAAATCATAAATCCTTATCATTCCTCTCAAAACTTTCGAAAAACGTCGACCGTGACTCGGTTTTTTTAGCACGTACTAAAAACTTCGCTATTTTGGTTTTCGAAGAAGGGTTCGATTTGAAGAACTCTTTTACTTTTTTATGCACTCAGTTTCTTAGAAATAATATTCTAAATCATCAAGCCTTATCATTCCTCAATAAACTTTCGAAAAACATCGATCGTGACTCGGTTTGTTTAAAACGGACCGAAAACTTACTTATTTGGGTTTCCGAAGAAGGGTTCGATTTGAAGAACTCTTTTACTTTTTTATGCACTCAGTTTCTTAGAAATAATATTCTAAATCATCAAGCCTTATCATTCCTCAATAAACTTTCGAAAAACGTCGATCGTGACTCGGTTTGTTTAGAACGGACCGAAAACTTACCTATTTGGGTTTCCAAAGAAGGGTTCGATTTGAAGAACTCTTTTACTTTTTTATGCACTCCGTTTCTTATAAATAATATTCTAAATCATCAAGCCTTATCATTCCTCACAAAACTTTAGAAAAATCTCGACCGTGACTCGGTTTTTTTAGCAGGGACTGAAAACTTCCCTGTTTGGGTTTCCGAAGAAGGGTTCGAGTTGAATAACTCTTTTACTGTTTTATGCACTTCGTTTCTTCGAAATAATATTCTAAATCATCAAGCCTTATCATTCCTCACAAAACTTTCGAAAGACGTCGATCGTGACTCGATTTTTTTAGCACGTACTAAAAACTTCGCAGTTTGGGTTTCCGAAGAAGGGTTCGATTTGAAGAACTCTTTTACTTTTTTATGCACTCCGTTTCTTATAAATAATATTCTAAATCATCAAGCCTTATCATTCCTCACAAAACTTTCGAAAGACGTCGATCGTGACTCGATTTTTTTAGCACGTACTTCAAACTTCCCTGTTTGGGTTGCCGAAGAAGGGTTCGAGTTGAAGAACTCATTTATTGTTTTATGCACCCCGTTTCCAAGTAATAATATTCTAAATCATCAAGCCTGATCATTCCTCACAAAACTTTCGAAAGACGTCGATCGTGACTCGATTTTTTTAGCACGTACTTCAAACTTCCCTGTTTGGGTTTCCAAAGAAGGGTTCGATTTGAAGAACTCTTTTACTGTTTTATGCACTCAGTTTCTTAGAAGTAATATTCTAAATCATCAAGCCTTATAATTCCTCACAAAACTTTCGAAAAATGTCGACCGTGACTCGGTTTGTTTAGCACGGATTGAAAACTTCCCTGTTTGGGTTTCCGAAGAAGGGTTCGATTTGAAGAACTCTTTTACTGTTTTATGCACTCCGTTTCTTAGAAATAATATACTAAATCATCAAGCCTTATCATTCCTAACAAAACTTTTGCAAAACGTCGACCGTGACTTGATTTTTTTAGCACGTACTAAAAACTTCCCTCTTTGGGTTTCTGAAGAAGGGTTCGATTTTAAGAACTCTTTCACTGTTTTATGCAATCAGTTTCTTAGAAATAATATTCTAAATCATCAAGCCTTATAATTCCTCACAAAACTTTTGAAAAACGTCGACCGTGACTCGGTTTTTTTAGCACGGACTGAAAACTTCCCTGTTTGGATTTCCGAAGAAGGGTTCGAGTTGAATAACTCTTTTACTGTTATATGCACTCCGTTTCTTAGAAATAATATTCTAAATAATCAAGCCTTATCATTCCTCACAAAACTTTTGCAAAACGTCGACCGTGACTCTCACAAAACTTTTGCAAAACGTCGACCGTGACTCGGTTTTTTTAGCACGTACTAAAACCTTCCCTGTTTGGGTTTCCAAAGAAGGGTTCGATTTGAAGAACTCTTTTACTGTTTTATGCACTCCGTTTCTTAGAAATAATATTCTCAATCATCAAGCCTTATCATTCTTCACAAAACTTTCGGAAAACGTCGACCGTGACTCGGTTTTTTTAGCATGGATTGAAAACTTCCCTGTTTGGGTTTCCGAAGAAGGGTTCGATTTGAAGAACTCTTTTACTGTTTTATGCACTCCGTTTCTTAGAAATAATATACTAAATCATCAAGCCTTATCATTCCTAACAAAACTTTCGCAAAACGTCCACCGTGACTTGATTTTTTTAGCACGTACTAAAAACTTCCCTCTTTGGGTTTCTGAAGAAGGGTTCGATTTTAAGAACTCTTTCACTGTTTTATGCACTCAGTTTCTTAGAAATAATATTCTAAATCATCAAGCCTTATAATTCCTCACAAAACTTTCGAAAAACGTCGACCGTGACTCGGTTTTTTTAGCACGGACTGAAAACTTCCCTGTTTGGATTTCCGAAGAAGGGTTCGTTTTGAATAACTCTTTTACTGTTTTATGCACTCCGTTTCTTCGAAATAATATTCTGAATCATCAAGCCTTATCATTCCTCACAAAATTTTTGCAAAACGTCAACCGTGACTCGGTTTTTTAAGCACGTACTAAAACCTTCCCTGTTTGGGTTTCCAAAGAAGCGTTCGATTTGAAGAACTCTTTTACTGTTTTATGCACTCAGTTTCTTAGAAGTAATATTCTAAATCATCAAGCCTTATCATTCCTCACAAAACTTTTGAAAACATCGACCGTGACTCGGTTTTTTTAGCACGTACTAAAACCTTCCCTGTTTGGGTTTCCAAAGAAGGGTTCGATTTGAAGAACTCTTTTACTGTTTTATGCACTCCGTTTCTTAGAAATAATATTCTAAATCATCAAGCCTTATCATTCCTCACAAAACTTTCGGAAAACGTCGACCGTGACTCGGTTTTTTTAGCACGGACTGAAAACTTCCCTGTTTGATTTTTCGAAGAAGGGTTCGAATTAAGGAACTCTTTTACTGTTTTATGCACTCCGTTTCTTTGAAATAATATTCTAAACCATCAAGCCTTATCATTCCTCACAAAACTTTCGAAAGACGTCGACCGTGACTCGATTTTTTTAGCACGTACTAAAAACTTCGCAGTTTGGGTTTCCGAAGAAGGGTTCGATTTGAAGAACTCTTTTACTTTTTTATGCACTCAGTTTCTTAGAAATAATATTCTAAATCATCAAGCCTTATAATTCCTCACAAAACTTTCGAAAAACGTCGACCGTGACTCGGTTTTTTTAGCACGGACTAAAAACTTCCCTGTTTGATTTTTCGAAGAAGGGTTCGAATTAAGGAACTCTTTTACTGTTTTATGCACCGGATTTCTTTGAAATAATATTCTAAATCATCAAGCCTTATCATTCCTCACAAAACTTTCGAAAGACGTCGACCGTGACTCGATTTTTTTAGCACGGACCGAAAACTTACCTATTTGGGTTTCCGAAGAAGGGTTCGATTTGAAGAACTCTTTTACT
>NW_019272654.1:0-15349 GCF_002738345.1 Cucurbita maxima
CTACGGAAACCCAAATCTGGATAGTTTGAAGTTCGTGCTAAAAAAACCGAGACACGATCGACGTTTTTCGAAAGTTTTGTGAGGAATGACAAGGGTTGATGATTTAGAATATTATTTCTATGAAACGAAGTGCATAAAACAGTAAAAGAGTTCTTCAAATCGAACCGTACTACGGAAACCCAAATCTGGGAAGTTTCAATTACGTGCTAAAAAAACCGAGTCACGATCGACGTTTTTCGAAAGTTTTGTGAGAAATGATAAGGCTTGATGATTTAGATAATTATTTCTAAGAAACGGATTGCATAAAAAAGTAAAAGAGTTCTTCAAATCGAACCCTACTACGGAAACCCAAATCTAGATAGTTTGAAGTACGTGCTAAAAATACCGAGTCACGATCGACGTTTTTCGAAAGTTTTGTGAGGAATGATAAGGCTTGATGATTTAGAATATTATTTCTATGAAACGGAGTGCATAAAAAGGTAAAAGAGTTCTTCAAATCGAACCCTACTTCGGAATCACAAATCTGAAAAGTTTTCAGTACGTGCTAAAAAAACCGATTCACGATCGACGTTTTTCGAAAGTTTTGTGAGGAATGATAAGGCTTGATGATTTAGAATATTATTTCTAAGAAACGGAGAGCATGAAACAGTAAAAGAGTTCTTCAAATCGAACCCTACTTCGGAATCACAAATCTGAAAAGTTTGAAGTACGTGCTAAAAAAACCGAGTCACGATCGACGTTTTTCGAAAGTTTTGTGAGGAATGATAAGGCTTGATGATTTAGAATATTATTTCTAAGAAACGGATTGCATAAAAAAGTAAAAGAGTTCTTCAAATCGAACCCTTCTTCGGAAACCCAAATCTGGGAAGTTTGAAGTACGTGCTAAAAAACCGAATCACGATCGACGTTTTTCAAAAGTTTTGTGAGGAATGATAAGGCTTGATGATTTAGAATATTATTTCTATGAAAAAGAGTGCATAAAACACTAAAAGAGGTCTTCAAATCGAACCCTACTTCGGAATCACAAATCTGAAAAGTTTGAAGTACGTGCTAAAAAAACCGAGTCACGATCGACGTTTTTCGAAAGTTTTGTGAGGAATGATAAGGCTTGATGATTTAGAATATAATTTCTAAGAAACGGATTGCATAAAAAAGTAAAAGAGTTCTTCAAATCGAACCCTTCTTCGGAAACCCAAATCTGGGAAGTTTGAAGTACGTGCTAAAAAACCGAATCACGATCGAAGTTTTTCGAAACTTTTGTGAGGAATGATAAGGCTTGATGATTTAGAATATTTTTTCTAATAAACGGAGTGCATAAAAAAGTAAAAGAGTTCTTCAAATCGAACCCTACTTCGGAATCACAAATCTGAAAAGTTTGAAGTACGTGCTAAAAAAACCGAGTCACGATCGACGTTTTTCGAAAGTTTTGTGAGGAATGATAAGGCTTGATGATTTAGAATATAATTTCTAAGAAACGGATTGCATAAAAAAGTAAAAGAGTTCTTCAAATCGAACCCTTCTTCGGCAACCCAAATCCTGGAAGTTTAAAGTACGTGTTAAAAATCCGAGTCACGATCGACGTTTTTCGAAAGTTTTGTGAGGAATGATAAGGCTTGATGATTTAGAATATTATTTCTAAGAAACGGAGTGCATAAAACAGTAAAAGAGTTCTTCAAATCGAACCCTACTTCGGAAACCCAAATCTGGATAGTTTGAAGTACGTCCTAAAAAAATCGAGTCACGATCGACGTTTTTCGAAACTTTTGTGAGGAATGATAATGCTTGATGATTTAGAATATTATTTCTCAGAAAAAGAGTGCATAAAACAGTAAAAGAGTTCTTCAAATCGAACCCTTCTTCGGCAACCCAAATCCTGGAAGTTTAAAGTACGTGTTAAAAATCCGAGTCACGATCGACATTTTTTGAAAGTTTTGTGAGGAATGATAAGGCTTGATGATTTAGAATATTATTTCTACGAAACGGAGAGCATAAAACAGTAAAAGAGTTCTTCAAATCGAACCCTACTTCGGAAACCCAAATCTGGGAAGTTTGAAGTACGTGCTAAAAAACCGAGTCACGATCGACGTTTTTCGAAACTTTTGTGAGGAATGATAAGGCTTGATGATTTAGAATATTATTTCTAAGAAACGGAGAGCATAAAACAGTAAAAGAGTTCNCCTTCTTCGGCAACCCAAATCTTGGAAGTTTAAAGTACGTGTTAAAAATCCGAGTCACGATCGACGTCTTTCGAAAGTTTTGTGAGGAATGATAAGGCTTGATGATTAGAATATTATTTCTAAGAAACGGAGTGCATAAAACAGTAAAAGAGTTCTTCAAATCGAACCCTACTACAGAAACCCAAATCTGGGAAGTTTGAATTACGTGTAAAAAAACCGAGTCAAGATCGACGTTTTTCGAAAGTTTTGTAAATCTGGGAAGTTTGAATTACGTGTAAAAAAACCGAGTCAAGATCGACGTTTTTCGAAAGTTTTGTGAGGAATGATAAGGCTTGATGATTTAGAATATTATTTCTAAGAAACGGAGTGCATAAAATAGTAAAAGAGTTCTTCAAATCGAACCCTACTACGGAAACCCAAATCTGGATAGTTTGAAGTTCGTGCTAAAAAAACCGAGTCACGATCGACGTTTTTCGAAAGTTTTGTGAGGAATGATAAGGCTTGATGATTTAGAATATTATTTCTCAGAAACGGAGTGCATAAAACAGTAAAAGAGTTCTTCAAATCGAACCCTACTTCGGAAACCCAAATCTGAAAAGTTTGAAGTACGTGCTAAAAAAATGGAGTCACGATCGACGTTTTTCGAAACTTTTGTGAGGAATGATAAGGCTTGATGATTTAGAATATTATTTCTCAGAAACGCAGTGCATAAAACAGTAAAAGAGTTCTTCAAATCGAACCCTACTTCGGAATCACAAATCTGAAAAGTTTGAAGTACGTGCTAAAAAAATGGAGTCACGATCGACGTTTTTCGAAACTTTTGTGAGGAATGATAAGGCTTGATGATTTAGAATATTATTTCTCAGAAACGCAGTGCATAAAACAGTAAAAGAGTTCTTCAAATCGAACCCTACTTCGAAAACCCAAATCTGGGAAGTTTGAAGTACGTGCTAAAATAATCGAGTCACGATCGACGTTTTTCGAAAGTTTTGTGAGGAATGATAAGGCTTGATGATTTAGAATATTATTTCTAAGAAACGGAGAGCATAAAACAGTAAAAGAGTTCTTCAAATCGAACCCTTCTTTGGAATCACAAATCTGAAAAGTTTGAAGTACGTGCTAAAAAAACCGAGTCACGATCGACGTTTTTCAAAAGTTTTGTGAGGAATGATAAGGCTTGATGATTTAGAATATTATTTCTAAGAAACGGAGAGCATAAAACAGTAAAAGAGTTCTTCAAATCGAACCCTTCTTCGGAAACCCAAATCTGGGAAGTTTGAAATACGTGCTAAAAAAACCGAGTCACGATCAACGTTATTCGAAACTTTTGTGAGGAATGAGAAGGCTTGATGATTTAGAATATTATTTCTAATAAACGGAGTGCATAAAATAGTAAAAGAGTTCTTCAAATCGAACCCTACAACGGAAAACCAAATCTGGATAGTTTGAAGTTCGTGCTAAAAAAACCGACTAACGATCGACGTTTTTCGAAAGTTTTGTGAGGAATGATAAGGCTTGATGATTTAGAATATTATTTGTATGAAACGGAGTGCATAAAACAGTAAAAGAGTTCTTCAAATCGAACCCTTCTTCGGCAACCCAAATCCTGGAAGTTTAAAGTACGTGTTAAAAATGGAGTCACGATCGACGTTTTTTGAAAATTTTGTGAGGAATGATAAGGCTTGATGATTTAGAATATTATTTCTAAGAAACGGAGAGCATAAAACAGTAAAAGAGTTCTTCAAATCGAACCCTACTTCGGAAACCCAAATCTGGGAAGTTTGAAGTACGTGCTAAAAAAATGGGGTCACGATCGACGTTTTTTGAAACTTTTGTGAGGAATGATAAGGCTTGATGATTTAGAATATTATTTCTCAGAAACGGAGTGCATAAAACAGTACAAGAGTTCTTCAAATCGAACCCTACTTCGGAAACCCAAATCTGGGAAGTTTGAAGTACGTGCTAAAAAAATGGAGTCACGATCGAAGTTTTTCGAAACTTTTGTGAGGAATGATAAGGCTTGATGATTTAGAATATTATTTCTAAGAAACGGAGTGCATAAAACAGTAAAAGAGTTCTTCAAATCGAACCCTACTTCGGCAACCCAAATCCTGGAAGTTTAAAGTACGTGTTAAAAATCCGAGTCACGATCGACGTTTTTCGAAAGTTTTGTGAGGAATGATAAGGCTTGATGATTTAGAATATTATTTCTAAGAAACGGAGAGCATAAAACAGTAAAAGAGTTCTTCAAATCGAACCCTACTTCGAAAACCCAAATCTGGGAAGTTTGAAGTACGTGCTAAAAAAATCGAGTCACGATCGACGTTTTTCGAAACTTTTGTGAGGAATGATAAGAATTGGTGATTTAGAATATTATTTCTCAGAAACGGAGTGCATAAAACAGTAAAAGAGTTCTTCAAATCGAACCCTACTTCGGCAACCCAAATCCTGGAAGTTTAAAGTACGTGTTAAAAATCCGAGTCACGATCGACGTTTTTCGAAAGTTTTGTGAGGAAGGATAAGGCTTGATGATTTAGAATATTATTTCTAAGAAACGGAGAGCATAAAACAGTAAAAGAGTTCTTCAAATCGAACCCTACTTCGAAAACCCAAATCTGGGAAGTTCGATGTACGTGCTAAAAATATCGAGTCACGATCGACGTTTTTCGACACTTTTGTGAGGAATGATAAGGCTTGATGATTTAGAATATTATTTCTCAGAAACTGAGTGCATAAAACAGTAAAAGAGTTCTTCAAATCGAACCCTACTTCGAAAACCCAAATCTGGGAAGTTTGAAGTACGTGCTAAAAAAATCGAGTCACGATCGACGTTTTTCGACACTTTTGTGAGGAATGATAAGGCTTGATGATTTAGAATATTATTTCTCAGAAACTGAGTGCATAAAACAGTAAAAGAGTTCTTCAAATCGAACCCTACTTCGGCAACCCAAATGCTGGAAGTTTAAAGTACGTGTTAAAAATCCGAGTCACGATCGACGTTTTTCGAAAGTTTTGTGAGGAATGATAAGGCTTGATGATTTAGAATATTATTTCTAAGAAACGGAGAGCATAAAACAGTAAAAGAGTTCTTCAAATCGAACCCTACTTCGAAAACCCAAATCTGGGAAGTTTGAAGTACGTGCTAAAAAAATCGAGTCACGATCGACGTTTTTCGAAACTTTTGTGAGGAATGATAAGGCTTGGTTATTTAGAATATTATTTCTCAGAAACGGAGTGCATAAAACAGTAAAAGAGTTCTTCAAATCGAACCCTACTTCGGCAACCCAAATCCTGGAAGTTTAAAGTACGTGTTAAAAATCCGAGTCACGATCGACGTTTTTCGAAAGTTTTGTGAGGAATGATAAGGCTTGATGATTTAGAATATTATTTCTAAGAAACGGAGAGCATAAAACAGTAAAAGAGTTCTTCAAATCGAACCCTACTTCGAAAACCCAAATCTGGGAAGTTTGATGTACGTGCTAAAAAAATCGAGTCACGATCGACGTTTTTCGACACTTTTGTGAGGAAAGATAAGGCTTGATGATTTAGAATATTATTTCTCAGAAACGGAGTGCATAAAACAGTACAAGAGTTCTTCAAATCGAACCCTACTTCGGCAACCCAAATCCTGGAAGTTTAAAGTACGTGTTAAAAATCCGAGTCACGATCGACGTGTTTCGAAAGTTTTGTGAGGAATGATAAGTCTTGATGATTTAGAATATTATTTCTAAGAAACGGAGAGCATAAAACAGTAAAAGAGTTCTTCAAATCGAACCCTGCTTCGGAAACCCAAATCTGGGAAGTTTGAAGTACGTGCTAAAAAAATGGAGTCACGATCGACGTTTTTCGAAACTTTTGTGAGGAATGATAAGGCTTGATGATTTAGAATATTATTTCTCAGAAACAGAGTGCATAAAACAGTACAAGAGTTCTTCAAATCGAACCCTTCTTCGGCAACCCAAATCCTGGAAGTTTAAAGTACATGTTAAAAATCCGAGTCACGATCGACATTTTTCGAAATTTTTGTGAGGAATTAGCTTGATGATTTAGAATATTATTTCTAAGAAACGGAGAGCATAAAACAGTAAAAGAGTTCTTCAAATCGAACCCTACTTCGAAAACCGAAATCTGGGAAGTTTGAAGTACGTGCTAAAAAAATCGAGTCACGATCGACGTTTTTCGAAACTTTTGTGAGGAATGATAAGGCTTGATGATTTAGAATATTATTTCTAAGAAACGGAGAGCATAAAACAGTAAAAGAGTACTTCAAATCGAACCCTACTTCGAAAACCGAAATCTGGGAAGTTTGAAGTACGTGCTAAAAAAATCGAGTCACGATCGACGTTTTTCGAAACTTTTGTGGGGAATGATAAGGCTTGATGATTTAGAATATTATTTCTAAGAAACGGAGTGCATAAAACAGTAAAAGAGTTCTTCAAATCGAACCCTTCTTCGGCAACCCAAATTTTAGAAGTTTAAAGTACGTGTTAAAAATCCAAGTCACGATCGACGTTTTTCGAAAGTTTTGTGAGGAATGATAAGGCTTGATGATTTAGAATATTATTTCTCAGAAACGGAGTGCATAAAACAGTACAAGAGTTCTTCAAATCGAACCCTACTTCGAAAACCCAAATCTGGGAAGTTTGAAGTACGTGCTAAAAAAATGGAGTCACGATCGACGTTTTTCGAAACTTTTGTGAGGAATGATAAGGCTTGATGATTTAGAATATTATTTCTCAGAAACGGAGTGCATAAAACAGTACAAGAGTTCTTCAAATCGAACCCTACTTCGAAAACCCAAATCTGGGAAGTTTGATGTACGTGCTAAAAAAATCGAGTCACGATCGACGTTTTTCGAAACTTTTGTGAGGAATGATAAGGCTTGATGATTTAGAATATTATTTCTAAGAAACGGAGTGCATAAAACAGTAAAAGAGTTCTTCAAATCGAACCCTACTTCGGAAACCCAAATCTTGATAGTTTAAAGTTCGTGCTAAAAAAATGGAGTCACGATCGACGTTTTTCGAAAGTTTTGTGAGGAATGATAAGGCTTGATGATTTAGAATATTATTTCTAAGAAACGGTGTGCATAAAACAGTAAAAGAGTTCTTCAAATCGAACCCTTCTTCGGCAACCCAAATCCTAGAAGTTTAAAGTACGTGTTAAAAATCCGAGTCACGATCGACGTTTTTCGAAAGTTTTGTGAGGAATGATAAGGCTTGATGATTTAGAATATTATTTCTCAGAAACGGAGTGCATAAAACAGTACAAGAGTTCTTCAAATCGAACCCTACTTCGGCAACCCAAATCTGGGAAGTTTGAAGTACGTGTTAAAAATCCGAGTCACGATCGACATTTTTCGAAAGTTTTGTGAGGAATTAGCTTGATGATTTAGAATATTATTTCTAAGAAACGGAGAGCATAAAACAGTAAAAGAGTTCTTCAAATCGAACCCTACTTCGAAAACCCAAATCTGGGAAGTTTGATGTACGTGCTAAAAAAATCGAGTCACGATCGACGTTTTTCGACACTTTTGTGAGGAATGATAAGGCTTGATGATTTAGAATATTATTTCTCAGAAACTGAGTGCATAAAACAGTAAAAGAGTTCTTCAAATCGAACCCTACTTCGGCAACCCAAATCCTGGAAGTTTAAAGTACGTGTTAAAAATCCGAGTCACGATCGACGTTTTTCGAAAGTTTTGTGAGGAATGATAAGTCTTGATGATTTAGAATATTATTTCTAAGAAACGGAGAGCATAAAACAGTAAAAGAGTTCTTCAAATCGAACCCTGCTTCGGAAACCCAAATCTGGGAAGTTTGAAGTACGTGCTAAAAAAATGGAGTCACGATCGACGTTTTTCGAAACTTTTGTGAGGAATGATAAGGCTTGATGATTTAGAATATTAGTTCTCAGAAACGGAGTGCATAAAACAGTACAAGAGTTCTTCAAATCGAACCCTACTTCGAAAACCCAAATCTGGGAAGTTTGAAGTACGTGCTAAAAAACCGAATCACGATCGACGTTTTTCGAAAGTTTTGTGAGGAATGATAAGACTTGATGATTTAGAATATTATTTCTATGAAACGGAGAGCATAAAACAGTAAAAGAGTTCTTCAAATCGAACCCTTCTTCGGCAACCCAAATTTGGGAAGTTTGAAGTACGTGCTAAAAAAATGGAGTCACGATCGACGTTTTTCGAAACTTTTGTGAGGAATGATAAGGCTTGATGATTTAGAATATTATTTCTCAGAAACGGAGTGCATAAAACAGTACAAGAGTTCTTCAAATCGAACCCTACTTCGGCAACCCAAATCCTAGAAGTTTAAAGTACGTGTTAAAAATCCGAGTCACGATCGACGTTTTTCGAAACTTTTGCGAGGAATGATAAGGCTTGATGATTTAGAATATCATTTCTAAGAAACGGAGAGCATAAAACAGTAAAAGAGTTCTTCAAATCGAACCCTACTTCGGCAACCCAAATCCTAGAAGTTTAAAGTACGTGTTAAAAATCCGAGTCACGATCGACGTTTTTCGAAACTTTTGCGAGGAATGATAAGGCTTGATGATTTAGAATATCATTTCTAAGAAACGGAGAGCATAAAACAGTAAAAGAGTTCTTCAAATCGAACCCTACTTCGGCAACCCAAATCCTAGAAGTTTAAAGTACGTGTTAAAAATCCGAGTCACGATCGACGTTTTTCGAAACTTTTGCGAGGAATGATAAGGCTTGATGATTTAGAATATCATTTCTAAGAAACGGAGAGCATAAAACAGTAAAAGAGTTCTTCAAATCGAACCCTACTTCGGCAACCCAAATCCTAGAAGTTTAAAGTACGTGTTAAAAATCCGAGTCACGATCGACGTTTTTCGAAACTTTTGCGAGGAATGATAAGGCTTGATGATTTAGAATATCATTTCTAAGAAACGGAGAGCATAAAACAGTAAAAGAGTTCTTCAAATCGAACCCTACTTCGGCAACCCAAATCCTAGAAGTTTAAAGTACGTGTTAAAAATCCGAGTCACGATCGACGTTTTTCGAAACTTTTGCGAGGAATGATAAGGCTTGATGATTTAGAATATCATTTCTAAGAAACGGAGAGCATAAAACAGTAAAAGAGTTCTTCAAATCGAACCCTACTTCGGCAACCCAAATCCTAGAAGTTTAAAGTACGTGTTAAAAATCCGAGTCACGATCGACGTTTTTCGAAACTTTTGCGAGGAATGATAAGGCTTGATGATTTAGAATATCATTTCTAAGAAACGGAGAGCATAAAACAGTAAAAGAGTTCTTCAAATCGAACCCTTCTTCGGCAACCCAAATCCTGGAAGTTTAAAGTACGTGTTAAAAATCCGAGTCACGATCGACATTTTTCGAAAGTTTTGTGAGGAATTAGCTTGATGATTTAGAATATTATTTCTAAGAAACGGAGAGCATAAAACAGTAAAAGAGTTCTTCAAATCGAACCCTACTTCGAAAACCGAAATCTGGGAAGTTTGAAGTACGTGCTAAAAAAATCGAGTCACGATCGACGTTTTTCGAAACTTTTGTGAGGAATGATAAGGCTTGATGATTTAGAATATTATTTCTAAGAAACGGAGTGCATAAAACAGTAAAAGAGTTCTTCAAATCGAACCCTACTTCGGAAACTCAAATCTTGATAGTTTAAAGTTCGTGCTAAAAAAATGGAGTCACGATCGACGTTTTTTGAAACTTTTGTGAGGAATGATAAGGCTTGATGATTTAGAATATTATTTCTAAGAAACGGAGTGCATAAAACAGTAAAAGAGTTCTTCAAATCGAACCCTTATCGGCAACCCAAATCCTAGAAGTTTAAAGTACGTGTTAAAAATCCGAGTCACGATCGACGTTTTTCGAAAGTTTTGTGAGGAATGATAAGGCTTGATGATTTAGAATATTATTTCTCAGAAACGGAGAGCATAAAACAGTAAAAGAGTTCTTCAAATCGAACCCTTCTTCGGCAACCCAAATCTGGGAAGTTTGAAGTACGTGCTAAAAAAATGGAGTCACGATCGACGTTTTTCGAAACTTTTGTGAGGAATGATAAGGCTTGATGATTTAGAATATTATTTCTAAGAAACGGAGAGCATAAAACAGTAAAAGAGTTCTTCAAATCGAACCCTTCTTCGGCAACCCAAATCCTGGAAGTTTAAAGTACGTGTTAAAAATCGGAGTCACGATCGACGTTTTTCGAAAGTTTTGTGAGGAATGATAATAAGGCTTGATGATTTAGAATATTATTTCTAAGAAACGGAGAGCATAAAACAGTAAAAGAGTTCTTCAAATCGAAGCCTACTACGGAAACCCAAATCTGGGAAGTTTGAATTACGTGCTAAAAAAACCGAGTCACGATCGACGTTTTTCGAAAGTTTTGTGAGGAATGACAAGGCTTGATGATTTAGAATATTATTTCTAAGAAACGGAGTGCATAAAACAGTAAAAGAGTGATTCAAATCGAACCCTACTACGGAAACCCAAATCTGGGAAGTTTGAATTACGTGTAAAAAAACCGAGTCACGATCGACGTTTTTCGAAAGTTTTTTCATGAATGATAAGGCTTGATGATTTAGAATATTATTTCTAAGAAACGGAGTGCATAAAACAGTAAAAGAGTTCTTCGAATCGAACCCTACTACAGAAACCCAAATCTGGATAGTTTAAAGTTCGTGCTAAAAAAACCGAGTCACGATCGACGTTTTTCGAAAGTTTTGTGAGGAATGATAAGGCTTGATGATTTAGAATATTATTTCTAAGAAACGGAGAGCATAAAACAGTAAAAAAGTTCTTCAAATCGAACCCTACTTCGAAAACCCAAATCTGGGAAGTTTGAAGTACGTGCTAAAAAAATGGAGTCACGATCGACGTTTTTCGAAACTTTTGTGAGGAATGATAAGGCTTGATGATTTAGAATATTATTTCTCAGAAACGGAGTGCATAAAACAGTACAAGAGTTCTTCAAATCGAACCCTACTTCGGAAACCCAAATCTGGGAAGTTTGAAGTACGTGCTAAAAAACCAAATCACGATCGACGTTTTTCGAAAGTTTTGTGAGGAATGATAAGACTTGATGATTTAGAATATTATTTCTATGAAACGGAGAGCATAAAACAGTAAAAGAGTTCTTCAAATCGAACCCTACTTCGAAAACCCAAATCTGGGAAGTTTGAAGTACGTGCTAAAAAAATAAGGCCACGATCGACGTTTTTAGAAACTTTTATGAGGAATGATAAGGCTTGATGATTTAGAATATTATTTCTCAGAAACGGAGTGCATAAAACAGTACAAGAGTTCTTCAAATCGAACCCTTCTTCGGCAACCCAAATCATAGAAGATTGAAGTACGTGTTAAAATCCGAGTCACGATCGACGTTTTTCGAAAGTTTTGTGAGGAATGATAAGGCTTGATGATTTAGAATATTATTTCTCAGAAACGGAGTGCATAAAACAGTAAAAGAGTTCTTCAAATCGAACCCTACTTCGGAAACCCAAATCTGGGAAGTTTGAAGTACGTGCTAAAAAAATGGAGTCACGATCGACGTTTTTCGAAACTTTTGTGAGGAATGATAAGGCTTGATGATTTAGAATATTATTTCTAAGAAACGGAGTGCATAAAACAGTAAAAGAGTTCTTCAAATCGAACCCTACTACAGAAACCCAAATCTGGATAGTTTAAAGTTCGTGCTAAAAAAACCGAGTCACGATCGACGTTTTTCGAAAGTTTTGTGAGAAATGATAAGGCTATATGATTTAGAATATTATTTCTAAGAAACGGAGAGCATAAAACAGTAAAAAAGTTCTTCAAATCGAACCCTACTTCGGAAACCCAAATCTGGGAAGTTTGAAGTACGTGCTAAAAAAATGGAGTCACGATCGACGTTTTTCGAAACTTTTGTGAGGAATGATAAGGCTTGATGATTTAGAATATTATTTCTCAGAAACGGAGTGCATAAAACAGTACAACAGTTCTTCAAATCGAACCCTTCTTCGGCAACCCAAATCATGGAAGATTGAAGTACGTGTTAAAATCCGAGTCACGATCGACGTTTTTCGAAAGTTTTGTGAGGAATGATAAGGCTTGATGATTTAGAAAAATCCGAGTCACGATCGACGTTTTTCGAAAGTTTTGTGAGGAATGATAAGGCTTGATGATTTAGAATATTATTTCTCACGATCGACGTTTTTCGAAAGTTTTGTGAGGAATGATAAGGCTTGATGATTTAGAATATTATTTCTCAGAAACGCAGTGCATAAAACAGTAAAAGAGTTCTTTAAATCAAACCCTTCTTCGGCAACTTAAATCCTGGAAGTATAAAGTACGTGTTAAAAATCCGAGTCACGATCGACGTTTTTCGAAAGTTTTGTGAGGAATGATAAGGCTTGATGATTTAGAATATTATTTCTAAGAAACGGAGAGCATAAAACAGTAAAAGAGTTCTTCAAATCGAACGCTACTTCGAAAACCCAAATCTGGGAAGTTTGAAGTACGTGCTAAAAAAATCGAGTCACGATCGACGTTTTTCGAAACTTTTGTGAGAAATGATAAGGCTTGATGATTTAGAATATTATTTCTCAGAAACGAAGTGCATAAAACAGTAAAAGAGTTCTTCAAATCGAACCCTTCTTCGGCAACCCAAATCATGGAAGTTTAAAGTACGTGTTAAAAATCCGAGTCACGATCGACGTTTTTCGAAAGTTTTGTGAGGAATGATAAGGCTTGATGATTTAGAATATTATTTCTAAGAAACGGAGAGCATAAAACAGTAAAAGAGTTCTTCAAATCGAACCCTACTTCGAAAACCCAAATCTTGGAAGTTTGAAGTACGTGCTAAAAAAATGGAGTCACGATCGACGTTTTTCGAAACTTTTGTGAGGAATGATAAGGCTTGATGATTTAGAATATTATTTCTAAGAAACGGAGTGCATAAAATAGTAAAAGAGTTCTTCAAATCGAACCCTACTACGGAAACCCAAATCTGGATAGTTTGAAGTTCGTGCTAAAAAAACCAAGTCACGATCGACGTTTTTCGAAAGTTTTGTGAGGAATGATAAGGCTTGATGATTTAGAATATTATTTCTAAGAAACGGAGAGCATAAAACAGTAAAAGAGTTCTTCAAATTGAACCCTACTTCGAAAACCCAAATCTGGAAAGTGTGAAGTACGTGCTAAATAAATCGAGTCACGATCGACGTTTTTCGAAACTTTTGTGAGGAATGATAAGGCTTGATGATTTAGAATATTATTTCTCAGAAACGGAGTGCATAAAACAGTAAAAGAGTTCTTCAAATCGAACCCTCCTTCGGCAACCCAAATCCTGGAAGTTTAAAGTACGTGTTAAAAATCCGAGTCACGATCGACGTTTTTCGAAAGTTTTGTGAGGAATGATAAGGCTGGATGATTTAGAATATTATTTTAAAGAAACAGAGTGCATAAAATAGTAAAAGAGTTCTTCAAATCGAACCCTAGTACGGAAACCCAAGTCTGGATAGTTTGAAGTTCGTGCGAAAAAAACCGAGTCACGATCGACGTTTTTCGAAAGTTTTGTGAGGAATGATAAGGCTTGATGATTTAGAATATTATTTCTAAGAAACGGAGAGCATAAAACAGTAAAAGAGTTCTTCAAATCGAACCCTACTTCGGAAACCCAAATCTGGGAAGTTTGAAGTACGTGCTAAAAAAACCGAGTCACGATCGACGTTTTTCGAAAGTTTTGTGAGGAATGATAAGGCTTGATGATTTAGAATATTATTTCTAAGAAACGGAGAGCATAAAACAGTAAAAGAGTTCTTCAAATCGAACCCTACTTCGAAAAACCAAATCTGGGAAGTTTGAAGTACGTGCTAAAAAAATCGAGTCACGATCGACGTTTTTCGAAACTTTTGTGAGGAATGATAAGGCTTGATGATTTAGAATATTATTTCTCAGAAACGGAGTGCATAAAACAGTAAAAGAGTTCGTCAAATCGAACCCTTCTTCGGCAACCCAAATCATGGAAGTTTAAAGTACGTGTTAAAAATCCGAGTCACGATCGACGTTTTTCGAAAGTTTTGTGAGGAATGATAAGGCTTGATGATTTAGAATATTATTTCTAAGAAACGGAGAGCATAAAACAGTAAAAGAGTTCTTCAAATCGAACCCTACTTCGGAAACCCAAATCTGGGAAGTTTGAAGTACGTGCTAAAAAAACCGAGTCACGATCGACGTTTTTCGAAAGTTTTGTGAGGAATGATAAGGCTTGATGATTTAGAATATTATTTCTAAGAAACAGAGAGCATAAAACAGTAAAAGAGTTCTTCAAATCAAACCCTACTTCGGAAACCCCAATCTGGGAAGTTTGAAGTTCGTGCTAAAAAAATGGAGTCACGATCGACGTTTTTCGAAACTTTTGTGAGGAATGATAAGGCTTGATGATTTAGAATATTATTTCTAAGAAACGGAGAACATAAAACAGTAAAAGAGTTCTTCAAATCGAACCCTACTTCGGAAATCCAAATCTGGGAAGTTTGAAGTACGTACTAAAAAAATGGAGTCACGATCGACGTTTTTCGAAACTTTTGTGAGGAATGATAAGGCTTGATGATTTAGAATATGATTTCTAAGAAACAAATTGCATAAAATAGTAAAAGAGTTCTTCAAATCGAACCCTACTACGGAAACCCAAATCTGGATAGTTTGAAGTTCGTGCTAAAAAAACGAGTCACGGTCGACGTTTTTCGAAAGTTTTGTGAGGAATGATAAGGCTTGATGATTTAGAATATTATTTCTAAGAAACGGAGAGCATAAAACAGTAAAAGAGTTCTTCAAATCGAACCCTACTACGGAAACCCAAATCTGGATAGTTTGAAGTACGTGTTAAAAATCCGAGTCACGATCGACGTTTTTCGAAAGTTTTGTGAGGAATGATAAGGCTTGATGATTTAGAATATTATTTCTCAGAAACGGAGTGCATAAAACAGTAAAAGAGTTCTTCAAATCGAACCCTTCTTCGGCAACCCAAATCCTGGAAGTTTAAAGTACGTGTTAAAAATCCGTGTCACGATCGACGTTTTTCGAAAGTTTTGTGAGGAATGATAAGGCTTGATGATTTAGAATATTATTTCTAAGAAACGGAGAGCATAAAACAGTAAAAGAGTTCTTCAAATCGAACCCTACT